>NW_028225654.1:0-228424 GCF_052327205.1 Somniosus microcephalus | reverse complement strand
CCGCCCGAGTGTCTGACCTCCTCCCCCCGCCCGAGTGTCTGACCTCCTCCCCCCACCTGAGTGTCTGACCTCCTCCCCCCGCCCGAGTGTCTGACCTCCTCCCCCCGCCCGAGTGTCTGACCTCCTCCCCCCGCCCGAGTGTCTGACCTCCCCCCGCCCGAGTGTCTGACCTCCACACCCCGCCCGAGTGTCTGACCTCCTCCCCCCGCCCGAGTGTCTGACCTCCTCCCCCCGCCCGAGTGTCTGACCTCCTCCCCCCCGCCCGAGTGTCTGATCTCCCCCCGCCGAGTGTCTGACCTCCTCCCCACGCCCGAGTGTCTGACCTCCCCCCGCCTGAGTGTCTGACCTCCTCCCCCCGCCCGAGTGTCTGACCTCCTCCCCCCGCCCGAGTGTCTGACCTCCTCCCCCCCGCCCGAGTGTCTGACCTCCTCCCCCCGCCCGAGTGTCTGACCTCCTCCCCCCGCCCGAGTGTCTGACCTCCTCCCCCCGCCCGAGTGTCTGACCTCCTCCCCCCGCCCGAGTGTCTGACCTCCTCCCCCCGCCGAGTGTCTGACCTCCTCCCCCCGCCCGAGTGTCTGACCTCCTCCCCCCGCCCGAGTGTCTGACCTCCTCCCCCCGCCCGAGTGTCTGACCTCCCCTCGCCCGCGTGTCTGACCTCCTCCCCCACCCGAGTGTCTCACCTCCTCCCCCCGCCCAAGTTTCTGACCTCCTCCCCTCGCCCGAGTCTCTGACCTCCTCCCCCCGCCCGAGTGTCTGACCTCCTCCCCCCGCCCGAGTGTCTGACCTCCTCCCCCCGCCCGAGTGTCTGACCTCCTCCCCCCGCCCGAGTGTCTGACCTCCTCCCCCCGCCCGAGTGTCTGACCTCCCCCCCCGCCCGAGTGTCTGACCTCCTCCCCCCGCCCGAGTGTCTGACCTCCTCCCCCCGCCCGAGTGTCTCACCACCTCCCCCCGCCCAAGTTTCTGACCTCCTCCCCTCGCCCGAGTCTCTGACCTCCCCCCGCCCTAGTATCTGACCTCCTCCCCCCACCCGAGTATCTGACCTCCTCCCCCCGCCCGAGTGATTGACCTCCTCCCCCCGCCCGAGTGTCTGACCTCCTCCCCCCGCCCGAGTGTCTGACCTCCTCCCCCCGCCCGAGTGTCTGACCTCCTCCCCCCGCCCGAGTGTCTGACCTCCTCCCCCTGCCCGAGTGTCTGACCTCCTCCCCCCGCCCGAGTGTCTGACCTCCCCCCGCCCGAGTGTCTGACCTCCTCCCCCCGCCCGAGTGTCTGACCTCCTCCCCCCGCTCCGAGTGTCTGACCTCCTCCCCTGCCCGAGTGTCTGACCTCCTCCCCCCGCCCGAGTGTCTGACCTCCTCCCCCTGCCCGAGTGTCTGACCTCCTCCCCCCGCCCGAGTGTCTGACCTCCCCCCGCCCGAGTGTCTGACCTCCTCCCCCCGCCCGAGTGTCTGACCTCCTCCCCCCGCCCGAGTGTCTGACCTCCTCCCCCCGCCCGAGTGTCTGACCTCCCCCCCGCCCGAGTGTCTGACCTCCTCCCCCCGCCCGAGTGTCTGACCTCCTCCCCCCGCCCGAGTGTCTGACCTCCTCCCCTGCCCGAGTGTCTGACCTCCTCCCCCATCCCGAGTGTCTGACCTCCTCCCCCCGCCCAAATGTCTGACATCCTCCCCCCGCCCGAGTGTCTGACCTCCTCCCCCCGCCTGAGTGTCTGACCTCCTCCCCCCGCCCGAGTGTCTGACCTCCTCCCCCCGCCCGAGTGTCTGACCTCCTCCCCCCGCCCGAGTGTCTGACCTCCTCCCCCCGCCCGAGTGTCTGACCTCCTCACCCCGCCCGACTGTCTGACCTCCTCCCCCCGCCCGAGTGTCTGACCTCCTCCCCCCGCCCGAGTGTCTGACCTCCTCCCCCCGCCCGAGTGTCTGACCTCCTCCCCCCGCCCGAGTGTCTGACCTCCTCCCCCCGCCCGAGTGTTTGACTCCTCCCCCCCGCCCGAGTGTCTGACCTCCTCCCCCCGCCCGAGTGTCTGACCTCCGTCCCCCCGCCCGAGTGTCTGACCTCCTCCCCCCGCCCGAGTGTCTGACCTCCTCCCCCCGCCCGACTGTCTGACCTCCTCCCCCCGCCCGAGTGTCTGACCTCCTCCCCCCGCCCGAGTGTCTGACCTCCCCCCGCCCAAGTGTCTGACCTCCTCCCCCCGCCCGAGAGTCTGACCTCCCCCCGCCCGAGTGTCTGACCTCCTCCCCCCGCCCGAGTGTCTGACCTCCTCCCCCGACCCGAGTGTCTGACCTCCTCCCCCCACCCGAGTGTCTGACCTCCTCCCCCCGCCCAAGTGTCTGACCTCCTCCCCCCGCCCGAGTGTCTGACCTCCTCCCCCCGCCCGAGTGTCTGACCTCCTCCCCCCGCCCGAGTGTCTGACCTCCCCCCGCCCGAGTGTCTGACCTCCTCCCCCCGCCCGAGTGTCTGACCTCCTCCCCCGCCCGAGTGTCTGACCTCCTCCCCCCGCCTGAGTGTCTGACCTCCTCCCCCCGCCCGAGTGTCTGACCTCCTCCCCCCCGCCCGAGTGTCTGACCTCCTCCCCCCGCCCGAGTGTCTGACCTCCTCCCCCCGCCCGAGTCTCTGACCTCCTCCCCCCGCCTGAGTGTCTGACCTCCTCCCCCCGCCCGAGTGTCTGACCTCCTCCCCCCACCCGAGTGTCTGACCTCCTTCCCCCGCCCGAGTGTCTGACCTCCTCCCCCCGCCCGAGTGTCTGACCTCCTCCCCCCGCCCGAGTGTCTGACCTCCTCCCCCCGCCCGAGTGTCTGACCTCCTCCCCCCGCCCGAGTGTCTGACCTCCTCCCCCCGCCCAAATGTCTGACCTCCTCCCCCGCCCGAGTGTCTGACCTCCTCCCCCCGCCCGAGTGTCTGACCTCCTGCCCCCGCCCGAGTGTCTGACCTCCTCCCCCCGCCCGAGTGTCTGCCCTCCTCCCCCCTGCCCGAGTGTCTGACCTCCTCCCCCCGCCCGAGTGTCTGACCTCCCCCCCCGCCCGAGTGTCTGACCTCCTCCCCCGCCCGAGTGTCTGACCTCCTCCCCCCGCCCGAGTGTCTGACCTCCTCCCCCCACCCGAGTGTCTGACCTCCTCCCCCCGCCCGAGTGTCTGACCTCCCCCCCCGCCCGAGTGTCTGACCTCCTCCCCCCGCCCGAGTGTCTGACCTCCTCCCCCCGCCCGAGTGTCTGACCTCCCCCCCCGCCCGAGTGTCTGACCTCCTCCCCCCGCCCGAGTGTCTGACCTCCTCCCCCCGCCCGAGTGTCTGACCTCCTCCCCCCGCCCGAGTGTCTGACCTCCTCCCCCCGCCCGAGTGTCTGACCTCCTCCCCCCCGCCCAAGTGTCTGACCTCCTCCCCCCGCCTGAGTGTCTGACCTCCTCCCCCGCCCGAGTGTCTGACCTCCTCCCCCCGCCCGAGTGTCTGACCTCCTCCCCCCGCCCGAGTGTCTGACCTCCTCCCCCGCCCGAGTGTCTGACCTCCCCCCGCCCGAGTGTCTGACCTCCTCCCCCCGCCCGAGTGTCTGACCTCCTCCCCCCGCCCGAGTGTCTGACCTCCTCCCCCCGCCCGAGTGTCTGACCTCCTCCCCCCGCCCGAGTGTCTGACCTCCTCCCCCCCCGCCCAAGTGTCTGACCTCCTCCCCCCGCCTGAGTGTCTGACCTCCTCCCCCCGCCCGAGTGTCTGACCTCCTCCCCCCGCCTGAGTGTCTGACCTCCTCCCCCCGCCCGAGTGTCTGACCTCCTCCCCCCCGCCCGAGTGTCTGACCTCCTCCCCCGCCCGAGTGTCTGACCTCCTCCCCCCGCCCGAGTGTCTGACCTCCTCCCCCCGCCCGAGTGTCTGACCTCCTCCCCCCGCCCGAGTGTCTGACCTCCTCCCCCCTGCCCGAGTGTCTGACCTCCTCCCCCCGCCCGAGTGTCTGACCTCCTCCCCCCGCCCGAGTGTCTGACCTCCTCCCCCCGCCCGAGTGTCTGACCTCCCCCCGCCCGAGTGTCTGACCTCCCCCCGCCCGAGTGTCTGACCTCCTCCCCCCGCCCGAGTGTCTGACCTCCTCCCCCCGCCCGAGTGTCTGACCTCCTCCCCCCGCCCGAGTGTCTGACCTCATCCCCCCGCCCGAGTGTCTGACCTCCTCCCCCCGCCCGAGTGTCTGACCTCCTCCCCCCGCCCAAGTGTCTGACCTCCTCCCCCTGCCCGAGTGTCTGACCTCCCCCCGCCCGAGTGTCTGAACTCCTCCCCCCGCCCGAGTGTCTGACCTCCTCCCCCCGCCCGAGTGTCTGACCTCCTCCCCCCCCCGAGTGTCTGACCTCCTCCCCCCTGCCCGAGTGTCTGACCTCCTCCCCCCGCCCGAGTGTCTGACCTCCTCCCCCCGCCCGAGTGTCTGACCTCCTCCCCCCGCCCGAGTGTCTGACCTCCTTCCCCCGCCCGAGTGTCTGACCTCCTCCCCCCGCCCGAGTGTCTGACCTCCTCCCCCCGCCCGAGTGTCTGACCTCCTCCCCCGCCCGAGTGTCTGACCTCCTCCCCCCGCCCGAGTGTCTGACCTCCTCCCCCCGCCCGAGTGTCTGACCTCCTCCCCCCGCCCGAGTGTCTGACCTCCTCCCCCCGCCCGAGTGTCTGACCTCCTCCCCCGCCCGAGTGTCTCACCTCCTCCCCCCGCCCATGTGTCTGACCTCTTCCCCCCGCCCGAGTGTCTGACCTCCTCCCCCCGCCCGAGTGTCTGACCTCCTCCCCCGCCCGAGTGTCTGACCTCCTCCCCCCGCCCGAGTGTCTGACCTCCCCCCGCCCGAGTGTCTGACCTCCTTCCCCCGCCCAAATGTCTGAACTCCCCCCGCCCGAGTGTCTGACCTCCTCCCCCCGCCCGTGTGTCTGACCTCCTCCCCCCGCCCGAGTGTCTGACCTCCTCACCCCGCCCGAGTGTCTGACCTCCTCCCCCCGCCCGAGTGTCTGACCTCCTCCCCCCACCCGAGTGTCTGACCTCCTCCCCCCGCCCGAGTGTCTGACCTCCTCCCCCCGCCCGAGTGTCTGACCTCCTCCCCCCGCCCGCGTGTCTGACCTCCTCCCCCCGCCCGAGTGTCTGACCTCCTCCCCCCGCCCGAGTGTCTGACCTCCCCCCGCCCGAGTGTCTGACCTCCTCCCCCCGCCCGAGTGTCTGACCTCCTCCCCCCTGCCCGAGTGTCTGACCTCCTCCCCCGCCCGAGTGTCTGACCTCCTCCCCCCGCCCGAGTGTCTGACCTCCTCCCCCCGCCCGAGTGTCTGACCTCCTCCCCTCGCCCGAGTGTCTGACCTCCTCCCCCGCCCGAGTGTCTGACCTCCTCCCCCGCCCGAGTGTCTGACCTCCTCCCCCCGCCCGAGTGTCTGACCTCCTCCCCCCGCCCGAGTGTCTGATCTCCTCCCCCCGCCCGACTGTCTGACCTCCTCCCCCCGCCCGAGTGTCTGACCTCCTCCCCCCGCCCGAGTGTCTGACCTCCTCCCCCCGCCCGAGTGTCTGACCTCCTCCCCCCGCCCCGCCCGAGTGTCTGACCTCCTCCCCCCGCCCGACTGTCTGACCTCCTCCCCCCGCCCGAGTGTCTGACCTCCTCCCCCCGCCCGAGTGTCTGACCTCCTCCCCCCGCCCGAGTGTCTGACCTCCTCCCCCCGCCCGAGTGTCTGACCTCCTCCCCCCGCCCGAGTGTTTGACCTCCTCCCCCCGCCCGAGTGTCTGACCTCCTCCCCCCGCCCGAGTGTCTGACCTCCGTCCCCCCGCCCGAGTGTCTGACCTCCTCCCCCCGCCCGAGTGTCTGACCTCCTCCCCCCGCCCGAGTGTCTGACCTCCTCCCCCCGCCCGAGTGTCTGACCTCCCCCCGCCCAAGTGTCTGACCTCCTCCCCCCGCCCGAGTGTCTGACCTCCTCCCCCCGCCCAAGTGTCTGACCTCCTCCCCCCGCCCGAGTGTCTGACCTCCTCCCCCCGCCCGAGTGTCTGACCTCCCCCCGCCCGAGTGTCTGACCTCCTCCCCCCGCCCGAGTGTCTGACCTCCTCCCCCGCCCGAGTGTCTGACCTCCTCCCCCCGCCTGAGTGTCTGACCTCCTCCCCCCGCCCGAGTGTCTGACCTCCTCCCCCGCCCGAGTGTCTGACCTCCTCCCCCCGCCCGAGTGTCTGACCTCCCCCCGCCCGAGTGTCTGACCTCCTCCCCCCGCCCGAGTGTCTGACCTCCTCCCCCCGCCCGAGTGTCTGACCTCCTCCCCCCGCCCAAATGTCTGACCTCCTCCCCCGCCCGAGTGTCTGACCTCCTCCGCCCGCCCGAGTGTCTGACCTCCTGCCACCGCCCGAGTGTCTGACCTCCTCCCCCCGCCCGAGTGTCTGACCTCCTCCCCCCTGCCCGAGTGTCTGACCTCCTCCCCCGCCCGAGTGTCTGACCTCCTCCCCCCTGCCCGAGTGTCTGACCTCCTCCCCCCGCCCGAGTGTCAGACCTCCCCCCCCGCCCGAGTGTCTGACCTCCTCCCCCCGCCCGAGTGTCTGACCTCCTCCCCCCGCCCGAGTGTCTGACCTCCTCCCCCCGCCCAAGTGTCTGACCTCCTCCCCCCGCCTGAGTGTCTGACCTCCTCCCCCCGCCTGAGTGTCTGACCTCCTCCCCCCGCCCGAGTGTCTGACCTCCTCCCCCCGCCCGAGTGTCTGACCTCCTCCCCCCGCCCGAGTGTCTGACCTCCTCCCCCCCGCCCGAGTGTCTGACATCCTCCCCCCGCCCGAGTGTCTGACCTCCTCCCCCGCCCGAGTGTCTGACCTCCTCCCCCCGCCCGAGTGTCTGACCTCCTCCCCCCGCCCGAGTGTCTGACCTCCTCCCCCCTGCCCGAGTGTCTGACCTCCTCCCCCCGCCCGAGTGTCTGACCTCCGTCCCCCGCCCGAGTGTCTGACCTCCTCCCCCCGCCCGAGTGTCTGACCTCCTCCCCCGCCCGAGTGTCTGACCTCCTCCCCCCGGCCGAGTGTCTGACCTCCCCCCGCCCAAGTGTCTGACCTCCTCCCCCCGCCCGAGTGTCTGACCTCCTCCCCCCGCCCAAGTGTCTGACCTCCTCCCCCCGCCCGAGTGTCTGACCTCATCCCCCCGCCCGAGTGTCTGACCTCCTCCCCCGCCCGAGTGTCTGACCTCCTCCCCCCGCCTGAGTGTCTGACCTCCTCCCCCCGCCCGAGTGTCTGACCTCCTCCCCCGCCCGAGTGTCTGACCTCCTCCCCCCGCCCGAGTGTCTGACCTCCTCCCCCCGCCCGAGTGTCTGACCTCCTCCCCCCGCCCGAGTGTCTGACCTCCTCCCCCCGCCCGAGTGTCTGACCTCCTCCCCCCGCCCAAATGTCTGACCTCCTCCCCCGCCCGAGTGTCTGACCTCCTCCGCCCGCCCGAGTGTCTGACCTCCTGCCACCGCCCGAGTGTCTGACCTCCTCCCCCCGCCCGAGTGTCTGACCTCCTTCCCCCGCCCGAGTGTCTGACCTCCTCCCCCCTGCCCGAGTGTCTGACCTCCTCCCCCCGCCCGAGTGTCTGACCTCCTCCCCCCTGCCCGAGTGTCTGACCTCCTCCCCCCGCCCGAGTGTCAGACCTCCCCCCCCGCCCGAGTGTCTGACCTCCTCCCCCCGCCCGAGTGTCTGACCTCCTCCCCCCGCCCGAGTGTCTGACCTCCTCCCCCCGCCCGAGTGTCTGACCTCCTCCCCCCGCCTGAGTGTCTGACCTCCTCCCCCCGCCTGAGTGTCTGACCTCCTCCCCCCGCCCGAGTGTCTGACCTCCTCCCCCCGCCCGAGTGTCTGACCTCCTCCCCCCGCCCAAGTGTCTGACCTCCTCCCCCCGCCCGAGTGTCTGACATCCTCCCCCCGCCCGAGTGTCCTCCCCCGCCCGAGTGTCTGACCTCCTCCCCCCGCCCGAGTGTCTGACCTCCTCCCCCCGCCCGAGTGTCTGACCTCCTCCCCCCGCCCGAGTGTCTGACCTCCTCCCCCCGCCCGAGTGTCTGACCTCCTCCCCCCGCCCGAGTGTCTGACCTCCTCCCCCCGCCCGAGTGTCTGACCTCCCCCCGCCCGAGTGTCTGACCTCCCCCCCGCCCGAGTGTCTGACCTCCTCCCCCCGCCCGAGTGTCTGACCTCCTCCCCCCCGCCCGAGTGTCTGACCTCCTCCCCCCGCCCGAGTGTCTGACCTCATCCCCCCCGCCCGAGTGTCTGACCTCCTCCCCCCGCCCGAGTGTCTGACCTCCTCCCCCCGCCCGAGTGTCTGACCTCCCCCCCGCCCGAGTGTCTGACCTCCCCCCCGCCCGAGTGTCTGACCTCCTCCCCCCGCCCAGAGTGTCTGACCTCCTCCCCCCTGCCCGAGTGTCTGACCTCCCCCCGCCCGAGTGCCTGACCTCCTCCCACCGCCCGAGTGTCTGACCTCCTCCCCCCGCCCGAGTGTCTGACCTCCTCCCCCCGCCCGAGTGTCTGACCTCCTCCCCCCGCCCGAGTGTCTGACCTCCTCCCCCTGCCCGAGTGTCTGACCTCCTCCCCCCGCCCGAGTGTCTGACCTCCCCCCCCGCCCGAGTGTCTGACCTCCTTCCCCCGCCCGAGTGTCTGACCTCCTCCCCCCGCCCGAGTGTCTGACCTCCTCCCCCCGCCCGAGTGTCTGACCTCCTCCCCCCGCCCGAGTGTCTGACCTCCTCCCCCCGCCCAAGTGTCTGATCCCCACCCCCCGCCCGAGTGTCTGACCTCCTCCCCCCGCCCGAGTGTCTGACCTCCCCCCGCCCGAGTGTCTGACCTCCTCCCACCGCCCGAGTGTCTGACCTCCTCCCCCCGCCCGAGTGTCTGACCTCCTCCCCCCGCCCGAGTGTCTGACCTCCTCCCCCGCCCGAGTGTCTGACCTCCCCCCGCCCGAGTGTCTGACCTCCTTCCCCCGCCCGAGTGTCTGACCTCCTCCCCCCGCCCGAGTGTCTGACCTCCTCCCCCCGCCCGAGTGTCTGACCTCCTCCCCCCGCCCGAGTGTCTGACCTCCTCCCCCCGCCCGAGTGTCTGACCTCCTCCCCCCGCCCGAGTGTCTGACCTCCTCCCCCGCCCAAGTGTCTGACCTCCTCCCCCCGCCCGAGTGTCTGACCTCCTCCCCCCGCCGAGTGTCTGACCTCCTCCCCCCGCCCGAGTGTCTGACCTCCTCCCCCCTGCCCGAGTGTCTGACCTCCTCCCCCGCCCGAGTGTCTGACCTCCTCCCCCCCGCCCGAGTGTCTGACCTCCTCCCCCCGCCCGAGTGTCTGACCTCCTCCCCCCGCCCGAGTGTCTGACCTCCTCCCCCGCCCGAGTGTCTGACCTCCTCCCCCCCGCCCGAGTGTCTGACCTCCTCCCCCCGCCCGAGTGTCTGACCTCCTCCCCCCGCCCGAGTGTCTGACCTCCTCCCCCCGCCCGCGTGTCTGACCTCCTCCCCCCGCCCGAGTGTCTGACCTCCTCCCCCCGCCCGAGTGTCTGACCTCCCCCCCGCCCGAGTGTCTGACCTCCTCCCCCCGCCCGAGTGTCTGACCTCCTCCCCCCTGCCCGAGTGTCTGACCTCCTCCCCCGCCCGAGTGTCTGACCTCCTCCCCCCGCCCGAGTGTCTGACCTCCTCCCCCCGCCCGAGTGTCTGACCTCCCCCCCGCCCGAGTGTCTGACCTCCTCCCCCCGCCCGCGTGTCTGACCTCCTCCCCCCGCCCGCGTGTCTGACCTCCCTCCCCCGCCCGAGTGTCGGACCTCCTCCCCCGCCCGAGTGTCTGACCTCCTCCCCCCGCCCAAGTGTCTGACCTCCTCCCCCCGCCCGAGTGTCTGAACTCCTCCTCCCGCCCGAGTGTCTGACCTCCTCCCCCCGCCCGAGTGTCTGACCTCCTCCCCCCGCCCAAGTGTCTGACCTCCTCCCCCCGCCCGAGTGTCTGACCTCCTCCCCCCGCCCGAGTGTCTGACCTCCTCCCCCCACCCGAGTGTCTGACCCCCACCCCCCGCCCGAGTGTCTGACCTCCTCCCCCCGCCCGAGTGTCTGACCTCCTCCCCCCGCCCGAGTGTCTGACCTCCTCCCCCCGCCCGAGTGTCTGACCTCCCCCCGCCCGAGTGTCTGACCTCCTCCCCCCGCCCGAGTGTCTGACCTCCTCCCCCCGCCCGAGTGTCTGACCTCCTCCCCCGCCCGAGTGTCTGACCTCCTTCCCCCGCCCGAGTGTCTGACCACCCCCCGCCCAAGTGTCTGACCTCCTCCCCCGCCCAAGTGTCTGACCCCCACCCCCCGCCCGAGTGTCTGACCTCCTCCCCCCGCCCGAGTGTCTGACCTCCTTCCCCCGCCCGAGTGTCTGACCTCCTCCCCCCGCCCAAGTGTCTGACCTCCTCCCCCGCCCAAGTGTCTGACCCCCACCCCCCGCCCGAGTGTCTGACCTCCTCCCCCCGCCCGAGTGTCTGACCTCCTCCCCCCACCCGAGTGTCTGACCCCCACCCCCCGCCCGAGTGTCTGACCTCCTCCCCCCGCCCGAGTGTCTGACCTCCTCCCCCCGCCCGAGTGTCTGACCTCCTCCCCCCACCCGAGTGTCTGACCTCCCCCCGCCCGAGTGTCTGACCTCCTCCCCCCGCCCGAGTGTCTGACCTCCTCCCCCCGCCCGAGTGTCTGACCTCCTCCCCCGCCCGAGTGTCTGACCTCCTTCCCCCGCCCGAGTGTCTGACCACCCCCCGCCCGAGTGTCTGACCTCCTCCCCCGCCCAAGTGTCTGACCCCCACCCCCCGCCCGAGTGTCTGACCTCCTCCCCCCCGCCCGAGTGTCTGACCTCCCCCCGCCTAAGTGTCTGACCTCCTCCCCCCCACCAAGAGTCTGACCTCCTTCCCCCGCCCTCACCTGAGTTCCAGACCTGCTCTCCCATTCCCGCCCGAGTTCCTGACATTCTCCTCCACGCCCCCATAGATGAGGCATTGTGTGTGGGTCACAGATTGTCAACAGGTTTATTGGGAATGGAGCGAACAGTGACAGTGTTGTTACTTCCGGCTTTCGTCCAGTACAATGATGCCACTTGCCACAATCGAACCGAGCTTTCCGAGAAATCAACCAGGTCAAGGGGGAGGAGAGGGAGAAGGTGGTGCGGGTATAAAAGGGGGTGGGCAGTGGGGTTGGAAGAACATGATCCGTTTTACCATCTCAATCACTTTCTCTTTCCGTCCCCCATAAAAAACCAAGATCACCCTCTTCCCCATTCCCACAGTGCTCTTCATGCTCATTAACCCCCCACCCCAAGTTCCTGACCTCCTCTCTCCCCACCGATTCCCTCCCTCTCTCCGATTTTTTTTCTCTCTCTCACTCCCCTCCCTCTCTCTCTCACTCCCCTCCCTCTTTCTCTCTACTCCCCTCTGTCACTCTGATTTTTTCTCTCTCACTCCTCTCTCACTCCCCTCTCTCACTCCCCTCTCTCACTCTCACTCCCTTCCCTCTCACCAATTTTTTTGTCTCTCTCACTCCACTCTCTCTCCCCTCTCTCTCACATTTTCCCTCTCTCTCACATCCCTCTCTCTCTCCCCTCTCCCCCATCTCTCTCCCCCTCTCTCTCCCTCTGTCTCTCTCCCCTCTCAATCTCGCTCCGCTCTCTCCCCCCTCTCGCTCTCTCCCACTTCCCTCTCTCTCCCCCTCTCTCTCTCTTCCCTCTCTCTCACTCACTCACTCATAGAAATATAGAAAAATAGGAGCAGGAATAGGCCATTCGGCGCTTCAAGCCTGCTCCACCATTCAATATGATCATGGCTGACCCTCTATCTCAATACCATATTACTGCTCTCTCCCCATATCTCTTGATGCCTTTTGTGTCTAGAAATCTATCCATCTCCTTCTTAAATATATTCAGTGACTTGACATCCACAGCCTTCTGTGGTAGAGAATTCCACAGGTTCACCACCCTCTGAGTGAAGAAATTTCTCCTCATCTCAGTCCTAAATGTCCTACCCCGTATCCTGAGACTGTGACCCCTTGGTCTAGACCCCCCCAACCAGGGGAAACATCCTCCCTGCATCCAGTCTGTCTAGCCCTGTCAGAATTTTATTCCCCTCTCATTCTTCTAAACTCTAGTGAATACAGGCCTAGTCGACCCAATCTCTCCTCATACGACAGTCCTGCATCCCAGGAATCAGTCTGGTGAACCTTCGTTGCACTCCCTCGATGGCAAGTATATCCTTTCTTAGGTAAGGAAACCAAAACTGCGCACAGTACTCCAGGTGTGGTCTCAACAAGGCCCTGTATTAATGTAGTAAGACATCCTTGCTGCTGTATTCAAATCCCTTGCTTTCAGTAACTGGTGTACAAGGACACCCAGGTCCCTTTGTACATCAGCATTTCCCAATCTATCACCATTTAAATAATACTCTGCCTTTCTGTTTTTCCTACCGAAGTGGATAACTTAACGTTTATCCACTTTATACTGCATCTGCCATGAATTTGCCCACTCACTCAACTTGTCTAAATCACCTTGAAGCCTCTTTTCATCCTCTTCACAACTCACAATCCCACCTAGTTTTGTGTCGTCAGCAAACTTGGAAATATTACATTTGGTTCCCTCATCCAAATCATTGATATATATTGTGAATGAATAGCTGGGGCCCAAGCACTGATCCCTGCGGTACCCCACTAGTCACCGCCTGCCACCCCGAAAAAGATCCATTTATTCCTACTCTCTGTTTCCTGTCTGTTAACCAATTTTCAATCCATGTCAGTATATTACCCCCAATCCCATGTGCTTTAATTTTGCACACTCCCCTCTCTCCCCTCTCTCTCCCCCTCCCTCTCTCTCACTCCCCCCTCTCACTCCCTTGCTCTCTCTCTCTCTCCCCTCTCTCTCACTCCCTCTCCCTCTCCTCTTTCTCTCCCCTTTTCTCACTCTCCCCCTCTCTCTCTCTCTCTCTCCCCCTCTCTCTGTCTCTCTCTCTCTCCCTCACTCTCTCTTACTCCCTCTCTCTCACACCTCCCCCTCTCTTCTCTCTCTCCCCCTCTCTCTCTCTCCCCTTTTCTCACTCTCCCCCTCTCTCACTCTCTCTCTCTCCCCCTCTCTCTGTCTCTCTCTCTCTCCCTCACTCTCTCTCTCTCCCCTCTCTCACGCCCTCTCTCTCTTACTCCCTCTCTCTCACTCCTCCCCCTCTCTTCTCTCTCTCCCCCTCTCTCTCTCTCCCCTTTTCTCACTCTCCCCCTCTCTCTCTCTCTCTCTCTTCCCCTCTCTCTGTCTCTCTCTCTCTCCCTCACTCTCTCTCTCTCCCCTCTCTCACGCCCTCTCTCTCTTACTCTCTCTCACTCCTCCCCCTCTCTTCTCTCTCTCCCCCTCTCTCTCTCTCCCCTTTTCTCACTCTCCCCCTCTCTCACTCTCTCTCTCTCCCCCTCTCTCTGTCTCTCTCTCTCCCTCACTCTCTCTCTCTCCCCTCTCTCACGCCCTCTCTCTCTTACTCCCTCTCTCTCACTCCTCCCCCTCTCTTCTCTCTCTCCCCCTCTCTCTCTCTCCCCTCTCTCACTCCCTCTCTCTCTTACTCCCTCTCTCTCACTCCTCCCCCTCTCTCTTCTCTCTCTCCCCCCTCTCTCAATTTTCAATTCAAATTGCTTTATTGGCATGACAAGGTACATCTTATGTTGCCAAAGCACCGAAAAAACATTTATGGTTGAACACATAAACGCAGATCTATCCATACAGTGTATAAACAGATATATCCCTTTGTGTATGAATATACACTCATATAATATGCATATAATCTTTTCTTAGGTTTAATGGTTGTCCCTCTGCTTATGGCAAGCTGTAACATAGTTTGCCGCTAAAGTTACACAATTTCTCTGTTCCCCTAATAGGTATGTGAGTTTTTGGTCGTCATTCAAATTTTTGAATTCAGGGCATATTTTTATGAATTTTGGGTAGAAATTCCCCCTTGTGCCCTGATAGTTTCCACAAGCTGTGAAGAAGTGCATCTCTGTCTCCACCACTCCCTGACTGCAGTGAGAGCATATCCTGTCCTCTCTTAGCAGCCAGGTCTGCTTGTGTCTGCCTTTTTCGATGGCCAGGCTATGCTCACTAAGTCTGTACAAAGTCAAGGTTTTTCTCAATTTGCTATCTTTTACCGTGGTCAGGTATTCAGCCATGGTGTATTGTCTGTTTAGGGCCAAGTAGCAATCGAGTTTGTTTTGGGTTTTTGTTGTTTCTGTCCAATAGGTCAGATATTTTTCCTTTTGTTTAGTGACAATTGTGTTGGGTCGAATTCTCTGTGCTACGATGTCACTGTCCTGGGGCTGGTTATTATTAGTAGTGTTAGTAGCTACTTCACTGAGTCCCAGGACTAGTTGACTGAGGGGACTCTTCTTTATGATCCTCTCTTGGCATTTCAGGGCTTCGTAATGATAGCAGTGAGGGTTGCTCATTTTTAGGTGTTTCCAAAATTTGGTGGATCTTTTTTGGATATTAATTAGTAGTGGATATTGGCCTAGTTCTGCCCTGCATGCATTGTTTGCTGTTTTCCTCTGAGTCCGGAGGATACTTTTACAGAATTCTGCATGTAGGATCTCAATTGGATGTTTGTCCCATTTTGCAAATTCTTGTTGTGTTAGCGGACCCCACACCTCACTGCCATAGAGTGCAATTGGTTCAATTACTGATTTAAAAATTTTGAGCCAAATGCCAATTGGGATTTCCAGTTGGATTGACTTTTTAATGGCATAGAAAGCCCTTTTTGCTTTCTCTTTCAGTTCATTCACAGCCAGTTGAAAATTTCCCGTAGAACTGATTTTTAAGCCTAAGTGTGTGTAGTTTGTAGTTTGTTCAATTTTAGTTGTTCCTAGTGTGAAATTTATTCTGGGTCCCTGATGTCTGGATCTTTGCTGGAACACAAGAACTTTGGTTTTTTGGGCTGTAGACCCTCCTCAGTTGGTGAGAGCAGAACCAGGTCATCTGCATAGAGGAGGAATTTAACCTTGGAGTCATACAGGGCAAGGCCAGGTGCTGTAGGTTGTTCAAGTAGTTTTGCCAATTCATTTATGTAAATATTAAAGAGTGTCGGTGAGATGGGCGTGCCCTGTGCCACGCCACACCCCTGTGAGAAGTATTTTGTTTGTTTGTCTCCAATTTTAACTGCACATTTATTGTTTGTATACATTGATTTAATTACATCATATGTTTTCCCCCCTACACCACTTTCAATAAGTTTCAAGAATAGACCGTCGTGCCAAATAGAATCGAAAGCCTTCTGGAAATCTATAAAGCAGGCAACAATTTTGCTTTTGTTTTGGTGAACATGTTTGTCAATTAGGGTGTGTAGGGTGAAGATATGATCTGATGTTCTATAATTTGGTAAGAATCCAATTTGGCTTTTACTCAAGACATTGTGCTCCTCAAGGAAGTTTATAAGTATTTGGTTTATGATACGACAGAATACCTTCCCCAGGTTACTGTTCACACAGATGCCTCGATAGTTATTTGGGTCAACTTTGTCTCCACTTTTGTATATGGGCATTATGAGTCCTTTGTTCCAGATATCAGGTAAGTATCCCTCTCTCTCACTCCTCCCCCCGCTCTCTCTCTCTCCCCGCTCTCTCTCTTCCCCCCTTTCTCTCACTCCCTCTCACTCTCTCACCCCTCTCCCTCTCTCTCTCACCTCTCGCCCTCTCTCTCTATCTCCCCCCTCTCTTTCTCTCTCTTTCTCCCCCCGCCTCCCTCTCTTTCTCTCCCCCCTCTCTTTCTCTCCCCCTCTCTTTCTCTCCCCCCCTCTCTCTCTCTCCCCCCTTTCTTTCTCTCCCCCCACTCTCTCGCTCCCCCCTCCTCTCTACCCCTCTCTCTTTCCCCCTCACTTTCTCTCCCCCTCTCTATCTCCCCCACTCTCTCTCTCTCACAATCTCTCTCTCTCCCCCTCCCTTTCTCTCCCCCCCTCTCTCCCCCCTCTCCCCCTCCTCTCTCTCTCCCCCACCCTCTCTCTCTCCCTCGCTTTCTCTCCCCCTCCCTTTCTCTCACCCTCTCCCCCTCTCTCTCCCCCTCCCCCTCCCCCCTGCCCCTCTCTCTCCCCTCCTCTCTCCCCCTCTCCCTCTCTCCCCTCTCCCCATCTCTTCCCCTCTCTCCCCCTCTCCCTCTCTCTCCCCCTCCCCCTCTCTCCCCTCCCCTATCTCTCTCTCCCCCTCTCTCTCTCTCTCTCTCCCCTCCCCCTCTCTCTCTATCCCCCCCTCTCTCCCTTTCCCATCTCTCTCCTCTCTCTCTCCCCTTTCGATACTCTCTATTACCCCCCTCTCTCTCTCTCCCTCCTCTCTCTCTGCCCTTTCGATACTCTCTCCCCCCTCTCTCTCCCCCCTCTCTCTCTCTTCCAACCCCCTCTATCTCTCTCCCTCCTCTCTCTCTCCTTTCGATACTCTCTATCCCCCTCTCTCTCTCTCCCCCCCACTCTCTCTCCCTCGCTCTCTCTCCCCCTCCCCCTCTATCTCTCTCCTCCTCCCCCCTCTATCTCTCTCCCCTTCCCCCTCTATCTCTCTCCCCCCCTATCTCTCTACCCCCCCACATCTCTCTTCCCTCCATCTCTCTCCCCCCCTCCATCTCTCTCTCCCCCCCCATCTCTCTCCCCCCTCCATCTCTCTCCCCTCCATCTCTCTCCCCCCCTTCCATCTCTCTCTCCCCCCCCATCTCGCTCCCCTTGCGATCCTCTCTATCCCCCCCGGCCAGCAGGGGTCCAGTGACGGGCCATGTCCCAGGGCCCAGGGAGCTGAATAAAGCCGGGCCCGCGCTGCACGCCAGCCGCAACATTAGGGCTCTGCGCATGTGCACGGCCACGGTGACTGCGCATGCGCAGATGGATACGACAATATTTGTGCAGATAATCACTTTGTTTTTCCAATGTCATACACCTATCAAAAAGTTGAAATGGACAGTGCACCACATCCGCTTACTTTTGTTCTGAATTCTAAATAGCTTTCATCCTTGAATCGCCCATACATTCGGCGGGAAATCGGTGCAGACCCTGTAGAAATGGTGTAACCGTCCGTTTATGCCTTTTCTGTGGGGCTTCACCAATCTTCCGCCAAGCTAAGGTGACACCTCGGGAGAACCCTGTCGAACTGTTTGCCGAAGCAACCTTACAACCGGCAACTGCCCACAAAACAGGCGGGATCTCTTCGGTCGCCTATTTGATGCTCTGCCCGGTATCCAGTTCCATTGAGCTGAATAGAAGTGAACATCGGGAAAGTGTAGTGATGGTCTGCACGTGCGATTCCACCTATATTGTGTCTCTGCCTCACTCCCCTTTTCTCACTCTCCCCCTCTCTCTCTCACTCCCCCTCTCTCTCTGTCTCTCTCCCTCACTCTCTCTCTCCTCTCTCTCGCTCCCTCCCCTCTCTTCAAATAGGAAAAGTGCACAATTGTATAAAAGCAATGAAGGGTGTTTATTTTTATTTTTATTATGAGATTATCCCCTCCCAATTTCACCCAGTAAGTCCTCTTCCTGCACAAGGCTCAGAAATAAAACAAAACATGGAAAAGACCATTTACTCCAGGGGAGCATACGAACTGTGGTGGGTTAACGTGCATCGCACACATGCCCTACAGAAGATCAGGATAATCAGTCATGTGGCACTCACCTCAACCAGCTTGTACAAACAGAAATACCCAAGATTATACGATTAGGCTCGTACTATATTGGCACTTACAGTGACAAGAATGTTTACTTTCTGTCCAACACGCTACTTCCAGACTAACAGAGGAGACCTGATGGAAAGCAGTGATTTTATTCTAGAAAGCTGTGACCCCTATGGAAGAAGCGGTCTTCATAGACCTGTTCTTTTTTTATTTGCTTATGGGATCTGGGCATCGCTGGCAAGGCCAGCATTTATTGCCCATCGCTAGTTGCCCTTGAGAAAGTGGTGGTGAGCTGCCTTCTTGAACCGCTGCAGTCCATGCTATGAAGGTACTACCACAGTGCTGTTAGGGAGGTGTGAGATCCGAGTGGTAAGGTCAGAAACTGAGAGAAGCGAGATATCAGGAACAAAACCCAACTGTTTATTTACTCGGTGTAGCAGAGAAACATCTCTTACTAGCTGGAGGCAAAACACACAGTTCTTACTGCACGAGCAACAAGATGGAGGATTCACCTCTGAGTCATACCCATAATGCAATGCCACATTACTGTATAAACTGGTGTACAAGGACATTGACTACATGACCCATTACCTTAAATACTGGTGAATATGAACACTTAATCTTTGGCTCCATCTGGTGGATAACTTAAAAATTACATCCCAGATTACGATATCCCTCCCCTCTTAAGTTAAACATTAATTTCTTAACAACATTTGTAAAAAGTCCCATAAGGAAACTCCTTTAATGATAGTCCATACTGAATGAATCTAGCAGGTCGCTATCAATCTCTCTGGTGGCTTGTGAAACCTTGGTGAACGTCTTACAGTCAAGTCCCTGCTTGGTTGTGGTAGAGCCACCTGCTGCTCCTGAGCAGTACTCAGAGTATCTGACTCTGCTACGATGGTTTCCTCTTGACTAAGGGGTCCAGGTGGAACTGGCTCTGTTCATGGTGGTGGTACCACCGATGCATTTGGATAACTGGGGGCCAACTTGTCCTCCGACATCTCCTCTGGAACCTCCATTTCGATTTCCCCTTGTCTGGTCAGTATCTGATCTACATGTCTGCATACTACCTGACCAGTTCCCACCATGACCGTATGTGACACTGGACCGGTCATTGAATCTATGACACCAGGAATCCATTTTGGACCATAACTGAAATTCCTGGCAAGGACCGCATCTCCTTCTCCAAAACTGCGGCTCTTTGTCCTTCTGTCATGGTTCTCCTTTTGTTTGATCTGTCGGTTTTCCACCTTCCTTTTTAGGTCTGGGTGAACCAAGTCAAGAGTGGAGCGTAGTCGACGTCCTAACAACAGCTCAGCAGGAGAGAGTCCTGTGGTAGATTGAGGTGCTATTCTGTAGCTGAACAGAACTCGTGACACCTTGGCTGCCAAACTCCCTTCCACACTTTTTTCATCATCTCCTTAAATGTTTGTACGGCTCTCTCCGCAAGTCCATTTGAAGATGGATGATATGGAGCTGAGGTCACGTGCACTATGCCATTGTTTCTCATGAACTCTTTTTCTATACTCACAAAACACGTGGCATTGTCACTTACTACGATCTCTGGTAGCCCTTGATTACTAAAACTCCTATGCAGACAGTCTATAGTAACAGTAGATGAAGCAGAATTTACAGGATACACATCCATCCATTTGGAATGTGCATCCATGATTATGAGGAACATCTTTCCCATGAATGGACCCGCATAATCTACATGTAATCTTCTCCATGGTTTATCCGGCCACTCCCAGGGGTGGAGAGGAGCCGCTGCTGGTGCCTTCCTGTGTACTTGACAAGTGCTGCATGTCTTGACTAGATTTTCTATCTCCTCATCTAGCTTTGGCCACCACAAGTAACTCCTTGCTAAGGCTTTCATACGCGAAATTCCAGGATGACACTGATGTAGTTGTCCTAGGATAGACTGTTGTGCTGGCTGTGGAATAATCACTCGAGCTCCCCACAACATGCAACCATCCTGCACACTCAGCTCTGTCTTCCTGACACTGTAAGGTGCGAAATCAGTCCCTTCCGGATGCTGTGGCCAACCCCTCATCACATATTCTCGGACTCTAGACAGTACTGGATCTTTACCGGTCCATGTCCTTACTTGTTCTGCGGTCACAATTGCCGTGTCCGTGTCCACCAACATCAAAACTCTGTCCTCTGGAGCTGCACGGATAGGTGTACCTGGCAGTGGAAGACGGCTCAAGGCATCTGCATTCCCATGATACTTGCCCGCCTTGTAAACGATGACCTACTCATATGCCCAAAACGTCACTGCCCACCTCTGGATCCGGGGTGACACCATCTGTGGTACTGCTTTCATTTCATTAAAAAGAGATAGAAGAGGTTTATGATCGGTGCATATGGTGAATTTCCTGCCATATATGTACTTGTCAAACCTCTGTAACCCAAACATTACAGCTAACCCCTCCTTGTCTAACTGGGAATAGTTTTTTTCCGCTGTTGTCAGAGTTCGAGACATAAACCCTATTGGTCTTTCTGTTCCATCTTCCAAGCTGTGTGAAAGAACCACCCCCGCCCCGTAAGGTCAAGCATCACAAGAGAGAATGATCTCTTTCTCTGCATTGTAGTGAACCAGCACATCCGAGGACAGCATCAGTTTCTTGGACTGTTCAAATGAAACCCACTGTTCCTCTTCCCACTGCCACTGTGTCTCCTTGTGCAGAAGTTTGTGAAGAGGTGCTAACACTGTTGCCAAGTTTGGTACAAATCTGTTATAATGGTTTAGCAGTCCCAGGTAAGCTTTTAACTCAGTCACATTGGTAGGAGCTGGGGCCTCCTGCAGTGCTTGTACCTTCTCCTTGATTGGATGGAGCCTGGTGGCATCCACTCTGTGTCCCAGGAACACCGCCTCATTCCCCAGGAAAGTGCACTTACTCCTCTTGTGCCGCAACCCAGCCTTATCCAATCTTTGTAGCACCTCTCTCAGAGTGCTCAGATGCTCCTGGTCGGTTCTTCCTGTCACCAGAATGTCATCCAGATAGATTGAAACATGTGGGATCCCTTGCAGTACACCCTCGATAGTCCTCTGGAAAATAGCTGGACTAGATGAGACACCGAATGGTAAGCGGTTATAGGTAAACAGACCCTTGTGTGTATTTATGGTTACATACTTCTTGGATTCCTCATCTAGTGTAATCTGCAAGTATGCATGACTCATATCCAACTTTGTGAATTTCTTCCCTCCAGCCAGGTTTGCAAAGAGATCCTCTGTTTTGGGAATAGGATACTGTTCTAGTTTAGACACCTTATTTACTGTCAATTTATAATCTCCACAGAGTCTTACCAAAGTGTCCGGTTTTAAAACAGGTACAATGGGAGCTGCCCATTCTGAACATTTCATGGGTTCCAGTATGTTCTCTCTCAAAAGACGATCAAGCTCAACCTCTACCTTCGGTTTCATGGCATACGGCACAGGTTGTTGTTTAAAAAACCTTGGCAGTGCCTCCTTGTCTACATAAACCTTAGCTGGGGGGCCATTAAATGTGCCAAGTTCTTCCTTGAACACGTTCTCATGTTCAATCAACACTTCTTGCAAAGACAACAGTTTGCCTCCCTCTATTTGATTTATTGCTCCCCAATCTAATTTAAGTTCTTGTATCCAGCCCCGACCTAACAAGTTTGGTCCAGAACCCGATACTACAACTACAGGTAGCTGTTCCACGGTGTCCCTGTGTTGCACAGTTACAGTAGCTGTACCCAATGTCGCCACTCGTTCACCAGTATATGTTTTAAGCTGCATAGAGCAAGACTTTAACTCTGGAACTTTTGCACGGTTCCACAATTTTGAGTACTCCTCCCTGTTCATTATGGTTACGCCGCATCCTGTATCCACTTCAAAGTTGACTTTACATTCAATTACTGTCAGTTGCAAAGTGATAGGATCCACTTTTGGAATGTTCTCTAGCATACTATGCATTATGAACATGTCGTCTTCTTTCTCAGCTTCTCCGCTGATGTGATGTGCTCCCTGTTTTTTCACTTCTCTTCCTAGGTTTTGCTTTCCTCCCCCTTTTGGTTTGTATTCCTCCACGGTTGCTTTTGCCCTGCATGCACGTTTTATATGTCCTTTTTTCCCACACTTGTGGCACTTTTCCTCCAGAAACCTGCATTCCCTCACCAGGTGATCACCATTGCATCTATAACATGCCTTTACATGCTCACGTTGTGGTTTCTGACACATATTTAACTTGTGCACACTAACCTGATCTCCAACTCGCTTCGTAGTAGCCCAGTCTGAACCTTGTATTTCTTTTACATCTCGGTTCACTGTCTCTATGGCTTGAGCAAGTTCCAACGCTTTTTCATACGTAAGCCCAGTTTCGGACAATAACCTCCGCTGCATTCGATCATCCATTATCCCGCAAACTAGCCTATCACTCAGCATGTCTTTCAGGTTGTTCCCGTAATTGCAATTGTGTGCCAATTCTTTCAACACCGCTACATAATCCAATACAGTCTCTCCCGGTTTTCTGTTCCATGAATTAAATTTGAAATGCTGTACAATCTCACGCAGTCTGGGATTGAAATGGTCCTTCAGCAAGGCCACTAAGTTAGCAAATGTTCTGTCTCCCGGCTTTTCAGGACTGCATAAGTTTCTCATTAAACTATACGTCTGACTTCCCACGGAAGTGAGCAAAATAGCTCTCCTTTTTCTGACATCATTAAATCCATTTGCTTCAAAGAAATGCATCAAAACCTCGCAGTATTCATCCCAGGTCTGTGTCTGAACATCAAAAGCAGAGATCATTCCTACCGTAGCAGCCATGATTCGTTATTCAGTGCTCTCTTTTTTTTCCATCAAGAGGAGATCTGTTTATCCTCGTCACCAATATGTGATATCCGAGTGGTAAGGTCAGACACTGAGAGAAGCGAGATATAAGGAACAAAACCCAACTGTTTATTTACTCGGTGTAGCAGAGAAACATCTCTTACTAGCTGGAGGCAAAACACACATTTCTTCCTGCACGAGCACCAAGATGGAGGATTCACCTCTGAATCATACCCATAATGCAATGCCACATTACCAGATAAACTGGTGTACAAGGACATTGACTACATGACCCATTACCTTAAATACTGGTGAATATGAACACTTAATCTTTGGCTCCATCTGGTGGATAACTTAAACATTACATCCCAGATTACTTTAGGAGGGAGTTCCAGGATTTTGACCCAGTGACGATGAAGGAATGGCCGATATACTTCCAAGTCAGGATGGTGTGTGACTTGAAGGGGAACTTGGAGGTGGTTTCAAACGCTTTAGCCTTGTCTTTTGCACTCATGCGCTGGGCTCCACTATCATTGAGGATGGGGATATTCATAGAGCCTCCTCCTCCCATTAGTTGTTTAATAGTTCACCACCAATTGGGCATCCTCTTTCAAAAACAGATGTGGATCAAGTGTGACATCTGCGGCTGATGGTAAATAGGTGGCTAAGGCACAATGGGTGGAAGTTTCCTCGGCATCCCGATGCCAGTTGGGTATTTCACTCAACGGTACTAATTGCTTGTGTTCTGGGAAAAGGAAGGTAGTGCAACCAGGATTTTCTGCCAAGCTGACCATTGCACAAGAGTCAATGCCACAGCTACCCATTTATATCCTAAAATCCGCCAATAATAAAAGCCAAATTGCGCACCGTTGATTCTTAGCATATTTCTTTCTTGATTTCCATCTACCATTGGAAGTGCACATGCTCTTAATATTTAAACAATAGTGTTGACAATTTGGGTAGTGCCAGTCAATGAACAGTCGCATCATATTCCAAAAAATCGTGTAATTCACTTCTTGATATTCCGCTCGCATTTTGTTCTTTAATCCAGATTGCAATAAAAGATATGTCCAAGGAGTTTTATTACCCAGCAAGTAACACTAACCTGTATGTTAAAACCGAAGACAGAGGGAATGTGTATGTCGTCGTGGTCGATACCGCACTCTATATCCTCAACAACAAGAATAAACTTACACCCAACAAAGTAAGTGATTTACAGTTCGTGGTTTGTCAGGATTCAAAACCATTCCCTTTAAGTTTCGGTTTCAGAAAGCACAGTAGTTTAGGGATAGCAACCGCAACCCTGCCTATATCCATTTAAAATATCCTATACCAGGGCTAACGGGATAATTGTACTGTTTCTGGAGTGTGTCGCATGACACTTTCCTCACAGCTGTGTTCCCTTCTTTCTCAGAGCAGGCTGCTAATACAGGGGTAAGGTTGGGCAGAGAGAGCAATACTGCAGTATCGGGTCAAAACAGTCACCTTTAATACGTGAACCCAGAAGTTGGGTGTTTCTTTCAAGGCCATTAGACCGTGTGCGCTGGGAGACATCACAGATGATTCATCCCCTAGAGGTCATCCACACAGATGATATAAATTGGCCACGGGACCGTTTCAGAAATCCTGATTGTGTCCCTCACCAGGCCACGGGAGCTGACACGGAGACTTTATTCCTACAATTTTACCCAATTGAAATTAACTAATGAAGCATATAAGAATATAGGAATTGCTGGAGGTTCAAAAACCATGGGGAAAATGTTAGTTGGTTAGCACCTGGCGGGGGCGCTAACAGGGCACTGATGCAGTAGAGCTGGGGCGAGGCAAATCCAGCCCCCTGTAGCGCCGCCGCTAGCAGTTATCACCGGGGATTTCATGGCCAGGCAGCTGGGTACCCAATCTGCAAAATTCATTGTCACCCCCTGCATTAACGCTTCGCCCCGACAGTGACAGGGAGAGGAGGCGCCAAACAGGCAGATGCCAGCTCCATGGGTGCTACTTAAAGGGATCATGAGCAATGAGTCGCAGCTCTCATGTTAGTGCTGTTTCACTGCTTCCTTTTCAGTTTGACATTGTGCAACAGTTTCATTCAGTCATTTAAAGGTTGTTTAGTATTAGGAGTGTTGTGGCTACTAACAATTAGTTATATTTATTTTCACAACATATCAAAGTGCTACACTTGGTTACATTAATGGGGGCTGTATTGGCAGTCGACCTTGCCCTCCAGGATCTACGGCGGAGGCAGCGAGAAAGATTGGAACATGTGGCCAGAGGGAGGAGAAGGGCCATGAGGGCTGCGTGAGTCATCCGGCTCCTTCTCCTTGACCTGCTGCTGCGGGCTGAGACGGCTGCACAGCCAGCAATGATGAGAATGAGGTTCTGCAGCATCAATGATCCTCCGCTTTACGAACTGGAAGGAGCCTGTGGCAATGATGGCTTGTGATTAGACTGCACCTGACATTGGTCAGCGTTTCGAGTTTAGCTCCACTGAGCTAGGCCATTAGCGCTTTATTTGGTGCTCCCCATCCTTCCCTTGTGCAATGAGACTGAATTTTGCATGCAGTCTGAAGCATTAGCGCCTGGCGCTGATTTTCAATCTTTTCAAAAGTTACCACCCATTCCTGGGCTATAGCGAATTTCTCCCCCCCAAGGTCCAACTGGTTCGCCTCCTTCCATCCTGGTAGTTGCTTGGTACAATGATAATCGGAGTTGTTGACTAATAGCAATCAAAGTCTATCAATAAATATAAAACAGATCCCAGAAATTACACGAGGAAAATCCCAGTGAACTTTGGGCACCATAGGTCCAACTTTTTTCTCCCAAGCATTCTACACTTACCACATGTCATGTTTCAAGTTACTCGTGTGTTGTATCTGAAAATGTTATTTTCAGAAAGAAGTCTGTGTATTTTTCATGTAGCAACGCATTGGTGAAACATGGGGATTGCCCCAACGTATGATTATATTTTTATATATATATATATATATTCACACATTCATTTGGATGTTCGAGAATGTCCCAGGAAACTGGAGTTGTGTCTCACTGTAAAATAAAATTTGTGTATATTTTTTGAAATTCGTTTATGGGATGTGGGAGTCACTGACAATGCCAGCATTTATTGCCCATCCCTAATTGCCCTCGAGAAGGTGGTGGTTAACCGCCTTCTTGAACTGCTGCAGTCCATGTGGTGAAGGTACTCCCACAGTGCTGTAGGGCATTCCAGGACTTTGATCCAGCGAAGATGAAGGATCAGCGATATACTTCCAAGTCAGGATGTGTGTGACTTGGAGGTGGTGGTGTTGCCATGCACCTGCTGCTCTTGTCCTTAGGAGGATTTTGCAGGGTCAACTGAGCTGGGTGTGCTGTTGCCATGTCCATAGCCGGTGCCGTGTGGTCCATCCAGTTTCATTCTTATTATTCTGCCATTTCAGAGAGCAGTTAAGAGTCAATCACATTGCTGTGGGTTTAGAGTCACATATAGGCCAGACCGGGTAAGGACAGCAGATTTCCTTCCCTAAAGGACATTGGTGAACCAGAAGGGTTTTTATGACAAATAGATAATTTCATGGTCACCATTCCAGCTTTTTATTCCAGATTTATTTAATTTACTGAATTTAAATTCTGCTATGGTGGGATTTGAATGAACATAAGAACATAAGAAATAGGAGCAGGAGTAGGCCAATCGGCCCCTCGAGCCTGCTCCACCATTCAATAAGATCATGGCTGATCTGATCCTAACCGCCAATCCACTATCACAGAACCATCTCCTGAATCTAACAGAATTAGACACACAAAATAGGAGCAGGATCAGGCTACATGGCCCCTGGGCCCGCTCCGCTACCCACAGGGCCATGACCGATCCGAACCTAGACTCATGTCCAAATTCCTGCCTGCTCCCCCTAACTCTTAATTCCCTTTACTTCTAGGAAACTGTCTATTTCTGTTTTAAATTTATGTAATGATGTAGCTTCTACAGCTTTTTGGGGCAGCATATTCCATGGACCTACCACCCTCTGAGTGAAGTAGTTCCTCCTCATCTCAGTTTTGAAAGAGCAGCCCCTTATTCTAAGACTATGCCCCCTAGTTCTAGTTTCACCCATCAGCGGGAACATCCTCCCCGCATCCACCCGATCCAACCCCTTCACAATCTTATATGTTTCAATAAGATCGCCTCTCATTCTTCTGAACTCCAATGAGTAGAGTCCCAACCTACTCAACCTCTCCTCATATGTCCATCCCCTCATCCCCGGGATTAACCGAGTGAACCTTCTTTGCACTGACTCAAGAGCAAGTATGTCCTTTCTTAAGTATGGACACCAAAACTGTACGCAGTATTCCAGGTGCGGTCTCACCAATACCTTGTACAACTGAAGCAATACCTCCCTATTTTTATACTCTATCCCCCTAGCAATGAAAGCCAACATTCCATTGACCTTCTTAATCACTTGCTGCACCTGCATACTAACCTTTTGAGCTTCGTGCACCAGGACCCCCATATCCCTTTGTACTTCAGTACTTTCCAGTTTCTTGCCATTAAGATAATAACTTGCTCTACGATTTTTCCTGCCAAAGTGCATAACCTCACACTTTCCAGTATTGTATTCCATCTGCCAAATCTCTGCCCACTTACTTAGCCTGTCTATGTCTCCTTGCAGGTTTTTATGTCCTCCTCACTCACTACTTTCCCTCCCATCTTAGTATCATCTGCAAACTTTGATGTGTTACACTCCGTCTTCTCCTCCAAATCGTTAATATAGATTGTAAAGAGTTGGGGACCCAGCACTGACCCCTGCGGAACACCACTAGTTACTGATTGCCAGTCTGAGAATGAACCATTTATCCCAACTCTCTGCCTTCTGTTAGATAGCCAATCCTCTATCCATGCCAGAATATTAACCCCAATCCCGTGATTTTTTATCTTAAGCAATAATCTTTTGTGTGGCACCTTGTCAAATGCCTTTTGGAAGTCTAAATACACTTTGTCCACTGGTTCCCCTTTATCCACCCTATATGTTACTTCCTCAAAGAACTCCAGCAAATTTGTCAAACATGGCTTCCCCTTCATAAAACCATGCTGACTTTGTCTTATTAAATTATGATTATCCAAATGTCCTGTTACTGTCTCCTTAATAATGGACTCCAAAATTTTACCTACCACAGATGTTAGGCTAACCGGTCTATAGTTTCCAGCCTTCTGTCTACTGCCCTTTTTAAATAAGGGTGTTACATTAGCAGTTTTCCAGTCTGCCGGGACCTTTGCCGAGTCCAGGGAGTTTTGGAAAATTATTACCAATGCATCCACAATCCCTACCGCCACTTCCCTCAAGACCCTAGGATGTAAGCCATCAGGTCCAGGTGATTTATCCGCTTTGAGTCCCATTATTTTACCGAGTACCACTTCCTTAGTGATTTTGATCGTGTTTAGCTCCTCCCCCCCTTTAGCCTTAGCCCCCTGTTTGTCCAGTGTTGGGATATTCTTAGTGTCTTCTACTGTAAAGACTGATATAAAATATTCATTCAGTGTTTTTGCCATCTCCATATTTCCCACCATTAATTTCCCGGTCTCATCCTCTAAGGGACCAACATTTACTTTAGCCACCCTTTTTCTTTTTATATAACTATAAAAACTCTTACTATCTGTTTTTATATTTTATGCTAATTTACTTTCATAATCTATCTTCCCTTTCTTAATCAATCTTTTTGTTATTTTTTGCTGTCTTTTAAAGTTTTCCCAATCCTCTATCCTCCCACTAGATTTGGCTACCTTATATGCCCTTGTTTTTAGTCGAATACTATCCTTAATTTCTTTACTTAGCCATGGATGGCTGTCTTTTCTTTTACACCCTTTTCTTCTCAGTGGAATATATTTTTTTTGGAAGTTGTAAAATAACTCCTTAAATGTACACCACTGATCATGTATCGTCTTACCCTTTAATCTATTTTCCCAATCCACTCTACTCAATTCCGCTCTCATACCTTCATACTCTCCTTTATTCAAGCTTATTTTGCTTGTTTGAGATCCAAACTTTTCACCCTGTAATTGAATATGGAATTCAACCATGTTATAGTTACTCATTCCAAGGGGATCCTTTACTAGGACATTTTTAATTAATCCTGTCTCATTACACAGTACCAGATCTAAGGTTGCTTGCCCCCTGGTCAGTTCAGTTACATACTGCTCAAGAAACCCATCCCTAATACGCTCAATGAACTCATCCTCAAGGCAGCCCTGCCCAATTTGATTTGTCCAATTAATATGATAGTTAAAATCCCCCATAATTATAGATGTTCCCTTATTACAAGTCTCAACTATTTCCTGATTGAATCTCCGTCCAACAGAGTTGCCACTGTTCGGAGCCCTATAGACTATGCCCACTAGTGTTTTTTCCCCTTATTATTCCTTACCTCCACCCAAACTGTTTCATTATCCTGATCTTTTGACCAATATAATTTCTCTGTATTACAGTGATTCCTTCCTTTATTAACATAGCCACCCCACCTCCCCTTCCTTCCTGCCTGTCCTTCCTAATCGTTAAATAACCTGGTATGTTTAATTCCCAGGCATTGTCACCCTGCAGCCATGTTTCTGTAATGGCCACAAGATCATACCCATATGTAGTTATTTGTGCCATTAACTCGTCTATTTTGTTACGAATGCACATCTACTGGATTATTAGTCCAGGTTTAACTGGATTACTAGCCCAGTGACATTATCACTATGCTACTGTTCCCCTATCTGTGGCTCATAGTAAAAATAAACACCCTTCTTCGTTGCTTTTACGCAATTGTGCACGTTTCCTATTTGAAGTTTTGTCCGCCAATAGATCTTTGAAGAGATGAATTCCTATGATCTTGGGTGTACTTTTGGAGGTGGTGCAAACAGCATTCGTGTTTTCATGGATGCTGGGCTGACTTTTATTTCCAATGTCGACACTTCAGCAGTTCGGGATGGTAAGCCAAATGTATAAAAATAGGCACAGATTCGGGAATAGATAAAAATGAAGTAACAGATGCAAACAAATTAGAGAGTAACAACAACAGCAACAACTTGTGTTTATGTAACGCCTTTAACCTAGTAAAACGTCCCAGGGCGCTTCACAAGAGTGTGATACGACAAAAAATTGACACCGAGCCACATAAGAAATTAGGGCACGTGATTGGTCACAGAGGTAGTTTTTAAGGAGAGTCTTAAAGGAGGAAAGAGAGGTAGCGAGGCGGAGAGGTTTAGGAAGGGAATTACCAAGCTTAGGGCCCAGGCAACAGAAGGCACGGCCACCAATGGTTGAGCGATTATAATCGGGGTGCTCAAGAGGGCAGATTTAGAGGAGCGCAGATATCTCAGGGGGGGTTGTGAGGCTGAAGGAGATTACAGAAATAGGGAGGGAGCGAGGCCATGGAGGGATTTGAAAACAAGGATGAGAATTTTGAAATCGAGGCGTTGCTTAACCAGGAGCCAATGTAGATCTCAGTGTAGAAATCAGCAGCAGTCTTTGAACCATAAATTGCCCAAATTGATGCATGTGTAACTAAGGAAATCCGTTTATATTTACATATTGCTTAGAAACTGTCCATTGACGACCCAAGGGTTCACTTGCACAAATATTTGCAGCTGGGAGGACAAGTTGAACAGTCTGTTAACAAAGCAGATGGATTCTGGCTTTATAAAAAAAGACACATAGGTGAGGGGGATTTTTACTTCCCGACGCGCTGGGGGGGTTGTTATCTGGTAGCCCGCGGGAAACCCAGCCATCTGATATAACTCCACAGTGTGCATCTTCTGCCAGTGACGTGTTCCCCGCCCAGAAGTCAGCCTTCTTGACAGGCTTGGCTTCCAGTCGGGTGGGGAACACTCCAGAAGGGGCTGCAGTTCAAGGTAAGTCCGCTCCTGGACCCGAGGTAGGTCCAATCCCAAAGGAGGGTCCGATCCCTGATTTGGGGGGAAGGTTCCAATCCCAAAGCAGGGGGTCCTATCCCCGACCCCAGTGGGGGGTCAGATCCCAGGGGATGGGGAGGGGGGAATGTATGGGAGGGTTGTCTGATGTTAGGGGAGGTCAGGGGGGCCCAGGAGAAAGCACTCCTGCTCCTACTGGCCCACAGGGAACGGTCCCAGAGGCTGTCCACACCTCACAACAGCTCTGGGTTTCCCATTTCCTGGAAAACCCTGCCGGCCACAGTTAAATCCCTCAACCCATGGTAATATCGCTCTTAATGAGCTATTAACTTGTGCAAATTAACAGCCCGCCTCCCACAAGGGGGATGCTCGCAAGCAGCCCAACTCACTGCAGTTAAATGCAGAATCCACCGGGTTGGAGCCAGCTTCCTGACGCGCTGTCAATTTCAGCACTTTTAACCCCCACCCACTCCGAAACCCACTCGCACCTACTCGTAAAAATCCACCCCCCATAGAGCACAAACGCAAAGAAGTTATGAATCGATGGTTCGGCCTCAGCTGGAGTATTGTGTCCAATTCTGGGCACCGCACTTCAGGAAGAATGTCAAGGCCTTGGAGAGGGTGCGGAGGAGATCCACTGGAACGGTACAAGCGGTTATGGACTTCTGATTTGTGGAGAGACTCGAGAAGCTGGGATTGTTCTCCTTGGAGCAGAGATGGTTGAGGGGAGAATTAATAAAGGTGTTCAAATTTATGAAGGGTTTTGATAGAGTAGATAGCAAGAAAGTGTTTCCACTGGCAGGAGGGTCGGTAACCAGAGGACACAGATTTAAGACAAAAGAACTGGAGAGGGAGATGAAGAGAATTTTCTGATGCCATGAGTTGTTGTGATCTGGAATGCATGGCCTGAAAGGGCGGTGGAAGCAGATTCAACTGAAATTTCAAAAGGAAATTGGATAAAGACTTGAAAAGGAAAATTAGCAGGGCTATGGGGCAAGAGCAGGGGAATGGGAGCAATTGGCTGTAAAGTGCTTTGGGAAGTCCGGTGGTCTTAAAAGGTACTATATAAATGCAAGTGTTTTTCTTTTTCTTTCTTTCAAACTGTCTTTCTTTCTTTCAAACTTTCTTTCTTTCAACCTTCTTCCTTTCTTTCTTCCTTCCTTCCTTTCTTTCTTCCTTTCTTGCTTCCTTCCTTCCTTTCTATAGTAATCTGGGATGTTATGATTAAGGTTATCCACCAGGTGGTGCTGTAGCCAATGCTGCTACTAAGGTCAGAGGTTTGCTTCCTGTTAAGGTCAGAGTTTTGCTTCCTGTATAGGTCAGCACAAGGTGGAATGCCAGGATGCTGATGCAGGCTGTCTGTAAACGTGTTTCCCAGTTGTTAATAAAGTGCTCGTGTTAATTCTACGATATCGCCTCTTTGAGTCCTTGTTCCACTTAATGGGTTTATCACACTTTCTTTCTTCTTTCCTTCTTTCTTTCTTGTGTTCTCACCTTTCTTTCTTTCTTTCTTTCCTTCTTTCTTTCTTTCGTTCTTTCTTTCTCGCTTTCTTTCTTGTCTTTCTGTCTTTCTGTCTTTCTTTCTTTCTCGCTTTCTTTCTGTCCTTCTTTCTTTCCTTCTTTCTTTTCTTCTTTCTTTCCTTCTTTCCTTCTTTCTTTCTTTCCTTCGTTCTTTCTTTCCTTCTTTCCTTCTTTCTTTCTTTCTCGCTTCCTTTCTTTCTTTCATGAGCCTGCACAGGCACAATGGGCCAAATGGCCTCCTTCTGTGCTCTGAAGTCCTATTATCCTATGAAGGAAAAGTAAAGTCCATGTAATAACTTCAGTGCAAATAGCTTGGAACCTTATTGTTAAAAATAAAGACAGATATTCCATTGGATAAATTACTGCAATGATTCGGCGTTTGCAGTTGCACCGGAATTCCGCACGCTGATGTATTTCATCCGTCCACGCCCGCCCCCTCCCCCACACAAAGGGCCAGTGAGAAATGCCAATCCTACCTTGCCAAAATGCAACCATTCCAAGAAATGCAGGATGCTCAGGGCCAGGGGCAGGTTAAAGACATTGGAGGAAACCTCCGCAAAGCTCCAGGAAGCAGGAAATTATCCATGCAATCAGTGTATTTTAGAACACATGTGGGCAAATCCATTGCATTTATCTGACACTGCTTAGATTTGTTTCCTTCATCAGGAAGAATTCCTAATTGTGAATCTGTGGTTAGGCCTCAGCAGGAGTATGGTGTCCAATTCAGGACACCACACGTTGGGAAGGATGTCAAGGAGAGAGTGCAGAGGAGTTTCACTGGAATGGTACATGAGGTTATGGACCTCTGTTTTGTGGAGAGACTGGAGAAGCTGGGATTTTTCTCCTCAGAGCAAGGAAGGTTAAGGGGAGAATTAATGAAGGTGTTCAAACTAAACGAGTTGACAATTTTGTTAGTCTTAGCATGCTTAGACCTAGAAATTCGCCTGGGACGGTGGTGCTAAACGGACGGTATTGGATCAACCGCCCATTATACGCAGCGCCTGAGTTTCAGTTCCATTGAGAATTAACAACAGTTAATTACAATAGAAATCAGCATCGAATGGATGTTAATAAATAATACATGCGCATTTGATGTATTCTAGGGTAAATGAGATTAAAATTATGTTTTGGGGCCTGGATATCTTTTTTAGATTTAGCCTCACTCGCCAATCCCCTGTGAAAACATTGAGTCCTTCAAGAACCATAGCGGGTTTTTACCCGCACAAAATTTAGTTGAATGTCAAATTCAGGAACTAAGCAGAGAACCCCCGCTGCTGTTTTTGGGCTTACTGGAATAGATTAGGTGCCATCAGAGGTCTTTAAAATGATGAAAGGTTTTGATAGAGTGGATACAGAGAGAATGTTTCCACTTGTGGGGAAGAGCATAACTAGAGGCCATTAATATAAGATAGGCACCAAGAAATCCAATAGGGAATTCAGAAGAAACTTCTTTACCCAGAGAGTGGTGAGAATGTGGAACACGCTACCACAGGGAGTGGTTGAGGTGAATAGTATAGATGTATTTAAGGGCCGATTAGATAAGCACATGAGGGAGAAGGGAATAGAGGGTTATACTGATCCAGTTAGATGAGGAAAGACAGAAGAAGGCTTGAGTGGAGCATAAACACCGGCAGGGACTGGATGGGCCGAACGGCCTGTTTCTGTGCTGTAATCCTATGTCATCCTATGTAAACACATGGAACATGAACATACCTGCCATCAGGTCAAAAGCCAACAAACACATTTGTTTAACATTGTGTCCAACAATAAAGAACCCAATAAATAATCCATGATGAGGTAAAATGTATTCATTTTTATCAATGTAACATCAACGGGGCTGTGCTGTTCTGTCAGGCATTGGAAACATGAACGATTCAAAGTTATTTTTTTTACTTAACTATTGTTGCCTCTTTACAGGACATTTCTGCAAGAGAGATGACAGGAGGATGAAAAGATCGCTGGACATTCAAGCGCAGTATATGGGAAAATGTAAGAAAGAACTCAGTATCCCGTACATTCACGAGCGAGACACGAATTGTTTAGAAACGCTCGCAATTGTCACAGAGTCAGTAGTTGTGCTGCACGCTTATTGTGCATTCTTTGCTATTAAAACGTTTCAGTGACCCAGTTTTAAGTAAAAAATGTTGTCACCTCGCTTATAAAAATGAACAAAGACATTTATGGCAATGGTATAAGCACAGCATAATTTTGAGGTGGTAAAGGGAGTGCAAGAACAGAGAGACTGGGGGTGCTTGTGCACAAATCTTTGAAGGTGACAGGACAGGTTAAAGCAGTTAATAAAGCCTATGGGATCCTGGGCTTTATGAACAGAGGTATAGAGTACAAAAGACAGGAAGTGATACTAAACCGACACAAAACAATAGTGCGGCCCCAGCTGGAGTATTGTGTCCAATTCTGGGCACCACACTTTCGGAAGGAGGTGAAAGCCTTGGAGAAGAGATTTACGAGAATGGTTCCAGGGATGAGGGAATGCAGTTACATGGACAGACTAGTGAAGCTGGGGTTGTTCTCATTGGAGCAGAGAAGGCTAACAGGAGTTTTGATAGAGGTGTTTAAAATCATGATGGGTTTAGATAGAGTAAATAAAGAGAAACTGTTTCCAATGGCTGAAGGGTCGATAACAAGAGGGCACAGATTAAAGGTGACTGACAAAAGAACCAAAGGCGACATGAGGGAAAATTATTTAACCTAACGAGTGGTTAGGATTTGGAATGCACTGCCTGATCAGGTGGGGGATACAGATTCAATAGTAGCCTTCCAAAGGGAATTGAAGGAGAAAACAGTGCAGGAATATGGGGAAGAGCGGGGAAAAGTGGGACTAACTGGATTGCTCTTCGAAAGAGCCAGCGCAGACTCGATGGGCCGAGTGGCCTCCATCTGTGCCGTACTATCCCATGATTCATGCAGTTCCTGATCACTTTTCCCCCATTTCTATCCCAGTTCAGTTTTCTGAGTGTGCAATGGGACAGTGCTTGTGTTGTTATGTATTTGATGCGACACAGATGCGGCAATACAATTCATTGAGTGCGCAACAAACCTTCAGCAGAAGATCACTGTAGGTGGATCTTTTCCGACTATTTGCGGCAATGCAAAATGGCGGATGTTGAAGTGGCCGCCTGTATTGATTTGTATTTGTGGGTTCAATGATGAGACATTTATGAAAGAGAATGTCTTTTAATCTAAAGTCTGTTCAGCTCTGTTAACAGCATTACAGGAGACACCATGCTAGTGATCCCTCTAAAACGAAACTAAAACTAAACTGCTTGTCTTGTCACATGCCCTCTGCTGGTCAGGCATAAGTAATCAATCAGGCAACTATGCTGGTAAGGCATCATAATCAAACAGGCAAATACCATCACTATTTGCTGATATCATTACATCTCCCTTTCTTAAAACAAAAGTATTTTACTTTTAACTAACAACATGTTTTCTTTGTATTACTCTGCATTTTAACTGTAACACTTAATGAACTTACATTATCATTATCATTATCAAGGTTTTTTAACCTTGCTTTGTGTGTTCACATGAAATATGTAAATACACTAGAACTTGAAGAAAGAATAAGATAACATTACTTCCTTCTATAACAAGAGTCCTTAAATTTGCTCAATGAGTCTCTCAGGAGGCTTCACGTCATAGAGTCATAGAGTTTTACAGCACAGAAAGAGGCCCTTCGGCCCATCGTGTCTGCGCCGCCCATCCATCCCTGTCCAGTCTAATCCCATTTTCCAGCATTTGGTCCATAGCCTTGTATGCAATGGCATTTCAAGTGCTCATCCAAATGCTTCTTGAATGTTGTGAGGGTTCCTGCCTCCACCACCCTTTCAGGCATTGAGTTCCACATTCCAACCACCCTCTGGGTGAAAAAGTTCCTCCTCAAATCCCCTCTAAATCTCCTGCCCCTTACCCTGAATCTATGCCCCCTTGTTATTGACCCCCCCACTAAGGGGAAAAGTTCCTCTTTATCTACACTATCTATGCCCCTCATTATTTTGTACACCTCAATCAGGTCCCCCCTCAGCCTTCTCTGCTCCAAGGAAAACAACTCCAGCCTGTCCAGCCTCTCTTCATAGCTGAGGCGCTCCATCCCAGGTAACATCCTGGTGAATCTTCTCTGCACCCTCTCCAAAGCAATCACATCCTTCCTATAGTGAGGCGACCAGAACTGCACACAGTACTCCAGCTGTGGCCTCACCAGCGTTTTGTACAGCTCCATCATAACCTCCCTGCTCTTATATTCTATGCCTTGGCTAATGAAGGCAAGTATCCCATATGCCTTTTTAACCACCTTATCTACCTGCTCCGCTGCCTTCAGGGATCTATGTACATGTACACCAAGGTCCCTCTGACCCTCTGTACTTCCTAGGGTCCTACCACTCATTGTGTATGCCCTTGCCTTATTTGTCCGTCCAAAATGCATCACCTCGCACTTTTCAGGGTTAAATTCCATTTGCCACTTTTCCGCCCATCTGACCAACCCGTTTATATCGTCCTGTAGCTGGAGGCTTTCCTCCTCGCAATTTACCACCCCACCAATTTTCGTGTCATCTGCGAACTTACTGATCATACCTTTTACATTCTCATCCAAATCATTTATGTAGATCACAAACAATAAGGGACCCAGCACCGATCCCTGAGGTACCCCACTGGACACAGGCTTCCAGTCACAAAAGCAACCTTCGACCATCACCCTCTGCCTCCTGCCACTCAGCCAGTTTAGGATCCAACGCGCCAAGGCACCCTGGATCCCATGGGCTCTTACCTTCTTGACCAGTCTCCTATGCGGGACTTTGTCAAAAGCTTTGCTGAAGTCCATGTAAACCACATCCACAGCATTTCCCTCATCCACCCCACTAGTCACCCCCTCGAAAAATTCGATCAGATTTGTTAGACATGATTTACCCTTGACAAAGCCATGCTGACTATCCCCGATTAATCCTTGCCTCTCCAAGTGGAGATTAATTTTGTCCCTCAGAATTTTTTCCAATAATTTCCCCACCACAGATGTTAGACTCACTGGCCTGTAATTCCCTGGTTTATCCCTGCTACCCTTCTTGAATAATGGTACTACGTTAGCTGTTCTCCAGTCCTCTGGTACATCCCCTGTGGCCAGAGAGGTTCTGAAAATTAGTGTCAGAGCCCCTGCAATCTCCTCCCTTGCCTCCCACAGCAGCCTGGGATACATCTCGTCCGGGCCTGGGGATTTATCCACTTTTTGGCCCGCTAAAACCGCTAGCACCTCCTCCCTCTCGATGCTAATATGTTCGAGTATGTCACAGTCCCCTTGCCCGATTTCTATGTCTGCATCGTCTTTCTCCATAGTGAACACAGATGCAAAAAATTCATTTAAAACCCCGCCTACATCCTCTGCTCTACACACAGATTGCCACTTTGGTCCCTAATGGGCCCTACCCTTTCCCTGGTTATCCTCTTGCCCTTAATATACTTATAAAACATCTTAGGATTTTCCTTTATTTTGCTCGCCAGTGTTATTTCATGGCCCCTCCTCGCCCTCCTAATTTCTTTTTTAAGTATGCCCCTGCACTTTTTATACTCCTCTAGGGCTTCTTCTGTCTTTAGTCTTTTGTAACTGCCAAAAGCCCCCCTTTTATTTCTAATGCATTTTTGTATATCCCTTGTCATCCAAGGTTCCCTTTGCTTGTTGGTCCCACCCTTGACCTTTACAGGAACATGTTGGCGTTGTACTCTCTCTATTTCCCTTCTGAAAGTCTCCCACTGTTTTGATGTGGATTTTCCTATAAGCAGCTGCTCCCAGTCCACTTTGGCCAGATCCTGCCTTATCATATTAAAATCGGCCTTCCCCCAATTTAGAACCCTTATTTCCGGGCCGTCTTTGTCTTTTTCCATGACCACCTTAAATCTCACCGAATTATGGTCACTGTCGCCAAAATGCTCTCCTACTGACACTTCCACCACTTGCCCGGCTACATTCCCCAGAAGTAGGTCCAGTATCGCCCCCTCTCTTGTAGGACTTTCTACATGTTGGCTCAAAAAGCTCTCCTGGATGCACTTTAAGAATTCTGCACCCTCTAAGCCTTTCACACTCTGACTGTCCCAATTTATATTGGTGAAGTTGAAATCCCCCACTATTATTACCCTATTATTTTCGCACTTCTCTGAGATTTGCCTACATATCTGTTCCTCTATCTCCCCCTGACTGTTTGGGGGCCTATAGTACACTCCCAGCAAAGTGCTTGCCCCCTTTTTGTTTTTAAGTTCTACCCATATGGCCTCATTAGAGGAACCCGCTAATATATCATCCCTCCTTACAGCAGTAATTGACTCCTTAATTAATATTGCAACACCCCCTCCCCTTTTACACCCCCCTCTGTCTCGCCTGAAGATTCTATACCCCGGAATATTGAGCTGCCAGTCCTGACCCTCCCTCAACCATGTCTCCGTGATAGCAACAATATCGTACTCCCATGTGTTCAACAACAACTTCAGTTCATCCACCTTATTTGCAAGACTCCTTGCATTAAAATAAATGCCTTCCAGCCCTGCCATATTCTCTTTTGCCTTCACATATTTGCTCTGCCTTCCCAGCTGACTTGTTTTTCCCTCTGTATTTGGCCGTAAATCACCCCCTACTATAGCTCCACTCTGTACCCCAACCCCCTGCCAAGTTAGTTTAAACCCTCCCCAGCAGTGCTAGCAAACCTCCCCGCAAGGATATTGGTTCCCCCCTGGTTCAGGTGTAAACCGTCCGACTTGTACAAGTCCCACCTTTCCCAGAAGCAGACCCAGTGATCCAGGAAACTAAAGCCCTCCCCCCTGCACCATCCCTTTAGCCACGCATTCATCTGTTCTATCTTCCTATTCCTATACTTACTAGCACGTGGCACCGGGAGTAATCCAGAGATTACAACCTTTGAGGTCCTGCTCCTTAATCCTTCACCTAGCTCCCTAAATTCTTGCTGCAGGACCTCATCCCTCTTTTTACCTATGTCGTTGGTACCAATGTGGACCACGACCACTGGCTGTTCTCCCTCCCCCTCCAGAATGCCCTGCAGCCGCTCAGTGACATCCTTGACCCTGGCACCAGGGAGGCAACAAACCATCCTGGATTCACGTCTACGGCCACAGAAACGCCTATCTGTTCCCCTTACTATAGAATCCCCTACCACTATTGCTCTCCCACTCTTTTTCCCCCCTTCCTGGGCAGCAGGAGCACCCCCAGTGCCAGGAAGTTGGCCGCTGCTGCCTTCCCCTGGTGAGTCATCCCCCTCAACAGTATCCAAAGCGGTATACTTGTTTGAAAGGGGGATGTCCGCAGGGGTTCCCTGCACTACCTGCCTGCCTTTGTTGCTCCGCCTGATGGTCACCCCCTGTGCTGCCCTACCCTGAGGCGTGCACAACTCGCTAAACGTGTTATCCACGAGCCTTTCAGCATCGCGCATGCTCCAAAATTCATCCACCCGCAGCTCGAGCGCCGCAATGCGGTCTACAAGTAGCTGCAGCTGGATGCATTTCCTGCACACATGGTCATCAGGGACACTGGCAGCATCCCTGACTTCCCACATAGAGCAGGAGGAGCAGAGCACGGGTCTGAACTCTCCTGCCATGACTTACCCCTTTAATTACTTTAAAAATTTATTCAATACCCCAGTTACAGGTATGCTCTAGGGCACTTTATTTACCAACTATCCCCACTACACCACAGAAATTTAACACCACAGAATTCAAGCTTGTATTGAAAAAAGAGAAATACTCACCAACCAATCACCTACCTGCTCCCTGGTGACGTCACACACTGACGTGTCTTGAGGATTTTCTGATTGATTGTCCTTGAATCTGAGTTGTTGCCTCAGATGATGGTTTCTCAGCCATGTGATCAGGTTGTTCAACAGTATCAGTCTTTTGACCTGCTGTGTGATCAGGTTGTTCAACAGTATCAGTCTTTTGACTTGCTGTGGTTGGTCCCATGAGAACATCTCGACGATTTCTTCACAGAACAGCACCCTCATCTGTTTGAATGTTGTATGATCTTGGTTGAACTTCACTCAGGACAGTTCCCTTCTGAGTCCATATGTTTGTTTTGTCTTTGAACCTTACTTCGTCACCAGTGTGGAGTTCAGGTAGGTTTTGTGTTCCTCTGTCATAGTAGTACTTTTGCTTTTCTTTCTGTTGTTCTTTGAACTTGCTCACTTTCTCCCCCTCTTTTGTTTTCAGGAGGTTCTCCGGGATGGGTAGGTTTGACCTTAGCAGACGTCCCATAAGGAGTTGGGCTGGTGACATACCACACTCGAGCGGCGTTGTGCGGTATACAAGCATGCTTTGGTAGAAGTCAGTTCCACTGTCTTTTGCCTTGTACATCAGTCTTTTCACTGTCTGGACCGATTTTTCCACTAGTCCATTGGACTGTGGAAAGTGAGGACTTGACGTTGTGTGGACAAAGCCCCACTCTTTGGCAAAGTGTCGGAAACTTGCATTGTAAAACTGGGGTCCGTTGTCTGTGAAGACCTCGCTTGCCACGCCATGTCTGGAGAATATGGCTTTCATACATCTTATCACAGCATCTGCAGTGGTGGTGTACAGTCTACAAACCTCTGGATACAGGGAGTAATAGTCTGTGACTACAAGATAGTCCTTCCCTTGACATACGAATAGGTCAGCGCCTACCTTCTGGTAAGGTCTGTCTGGCACTGGGTGTGGCTTTAGTGGTTCTACCGGATTGCTTGCTCGATATTTCAGGCATATTGTGCAGTTTGACACCTCATTTGTCACATCTTGGTTGATTCGTGGCCAGCACATCACCTCTCGTGCTCTTTTCTTACACTTTTCGATTCCCAGATGTCCTCCATGGATCCTTTTTAGCATCTCTCTTCTCAGACTCTTTGGGATAACTACTTTACTTCCTTTGTAGATGATGTCTTCGACCACTGATAGTTCCTCCCTGCAGTTCCAGCACTCTGCCATGTCAGGTGAGCAATCTTGCTTCATGTTGGGCCATCCATCCAAGATGCTTTTCCTCAGTCGTCTCATTGTTTCATCTTTGTTTGTCTCAGTCTTTATGAGCTCCATTTTTGCATCTGCTATGGGCAGTGCACTTGTGATCATGTCCACGTAGGCGTTCACTTTTTCATCCATTTTGGTGTTTGCGGGCTCACTTGGATCAACAGCTCTGGACAACGTGTCTGCTGTATACATCAGCTTACCCGGTGTGTACGCAACATTCAGTGTATAGCGTTGCAGCCTGATCATCATTCTTTGTATTCTAAGCGGACAGCTATTTAGTGGCTTTTGGAACAATGCAATCAAGGGCTTATGGTCAGTCTCTACACTGATTGCTTGTCCTGCCACAAACTGGTGAAATCTTTCACAGGCGTATGTGATGCTGAGCAGCTCCTTTTCTATTTGAGCATATCACGTCACCGCGTCTGTCATTGAGCGCGATGCATATGAAATAGGTTGCCAGTAGTCATATTTTTGCAGAAGAACGGCACCGAGCCCACTCTGTGATGCATCTGATGATATCTTTATGGGTCTCGCTGGGTCATAAAACCTCAGAACTGGTTCCTCTGTGAGCAGTTTCTTTAGATCGCTCCATGACTTCTCATGCTCATGCTTCCATTCCCATTCTATGTTCTTTTCAGTTAGTCTTCTCAGTGGCGCCATCTTTTCTGAGAGGTTGGATATGAATTTACCCATGTAGTTGATCATTCCATTAAACCTCTGCACGTCCTTTTTGCATTGTGGCTTTGGCATATTCTCAATGGCGGACACCTTTCTGGGATCTGGTCTGATGCCCTCACTGCTAAGGATATCTCCCACGAATGTCAGTTCTGTCACCCCGAGCTGGCATTTCTCTCTATTCAGCTTCAAGTTTGTTTTCCTTGTTGCTTCTAGCACTTTTTTCAGTCTCTCGTCATGCTCAGTTCTCGTGGTTCCCCATACTATGATGTCATCCATTGATGTATCAACTCCCTCCAGGTGCTCATAGATCATATGGATTGTTTTGTGATACACTTCAGGAGCTGAGGCAATGCCAAATGGTAACCTTAGGAATCTGTATCTGCCAAATGGACTGTTGAACATGCACAGTCTTGAACTTGCCTCGTCCAATTTCATCTGCCAAAATCCTGATGATGCATCTAACTTGCTGAAATACTTTGCATTTGCAAACTGTGACATGATTTCCTCACGTGTAGGAAGCTTGAAGTGCTCTCTCTTTATTGCTCTGTTTAGATCTCTTGGATCCAGGCAAATTCTGAGCTTTCCATTCTTTTTGTCCACAACGACGAGGGAACTCACCCACTCAGTTGGTTCACCTATCTTCTGAATCACTTTCAGGCTTTCCATCCTGTCCAACTCTGCCTTCAGTTGCTTTTGAAGAGCAAACGGAACTTTTCTGCATGGATGTATGACCGTTGGCATACTTTTATCTACTCTGATCGTGTGTTCTCCTGGAAGGCAGCCTAGACCCTTAAGTAGGTCGTTGTACTCTTTCATGAGTTCATCATAGACTGTCTCTCCTTCGCTTTCCACAATGAGGACTCTCTTTACCAGGTTCAGTCTCTCACAGGCTCTTAAACCTAGTATGGCTTGCACCTCCTTTGGCACCACGATTAATGTTAGCGTGTGCTTTCTGTCTTTGTGTGTTACTTTGACAATGCATCTTCCTTTCACTGGTATATCAGTACCTGAGTATCCTGTCACTTTCACTTTTATTCCATGTATCTTTGGTCTGGGTCTAATTTTCTTAAAATCAGTCTCTGATATCACATTAACTTCTGCTCCAGTATCCAATTTAAATGGAATATGTATGTCATTCACTTTTAGTGTCAACATCCAGTCTCTTTTTTGTTTTCAGACACAGCATCTACATAGAACTTCTCTATGTCGCTTTCATCTACTGCATGGACCTTGCTTTGTTGCATTTGGTTCTTACAGCAACGGGCATAATGGCTGTTCTTGTTGCAACTATTGCATGTTTTACCATATGCTGGACACTTTCTTGGTGGATGCTGTGTACCGCATCGACTACATGACTTTCGATTGCCCCTTTCATTTTTGTTCACTGGCCCGCCCCTTTTTTCACATTGGCGCTCTTTTTGTTGAACGGTTTGTGTCCGTTCTTACTCACTGCATCCACGTTGCAGCTACTGTCACTGAACAGCTCCTTTGCCTGCAACTTCACAGTCTCTGTAGCCCTACACAGTGCTATGGCTTTTCCCAGGTCTAGATCTTGCTCTCTTAGCAGTCTTTCCCTTAGACCATTATCTGGAATACCACACACCAGTCTGTCTTTTATCAGCGAGTCTGTCAGTCCCCCAAATTCACATGTTTTGCTTCGGTTTCTCAGTTCAGTCACATACTGATCAATAGTCTCACCCGTTTTCTGAACACATGTGAAAAATCTGTGCCTCTCAAACATCACGTTACATTTAGGTATGCAGTAGGCCTCAAACTGTTCCATTATTTTATCTAGCTTCATTTTGTCTCCATCACCAGCGAATGTGAAGTTATTATACACCTCCAGCGCTTCATCACCCATGACATGTAAGAACACTGACGATTTCTTTTTATCACTTTTCTCATCAGCTCCGATTGCCGTTAAATACAACCCCACACGTTGTTTGAACCTCCTCCAACTTTCAGCCACATTACCTGTCAACTGAAGCTTCGCCGGTGGGTGTAAACCTTCCATTTTTTCACTTCGTTAGCTGTTCTCCAATGCTAAGTAATGATGTTCTCTTTTGGCTTGCTAATCTGTGGAGAGCTGATTTAATTCAGATTTTTACTCTCCATCTCTTTCAATCACTTCTGACACCATGTATTGATTTGTATTTGTGGGTTCAATGACGAGACATTTATGAAAGAGAATGTCTTTTAATCTAAAGTCTGTTCAGCTCTGTTAACAGCATTACAGGAGACACCATGCTAGTGATCCCTCTAAAACGAAACTAAAACTAAACTGCTTGTCTCTGTCACATGCCCTCTGCTGGTCAGGCATAAGTAATCAATCAGGCAACTATGCTGGTAAGGCATCATAATCAAACAGGCAAATACCATCACTATTTGCTGATATCATTACACCGCCTACTTTATACCCGAGCCGATCGTCCCTTCCATTTATTTCATGGAAAAGAAAATTGTAGAGGAGTATATTGAAACATAGAAACATAGAAGATAGGAGCAGGAGTAGGCCATTCGGCCCCTCGAGCCTGCGCCGCCATTTAATGAGATCATGGCTGATTATCTAAATTCAGTACCCAGTCCCTGCCTTCACCCCATATCCCTTGATCCTTTAGCCTTAAGAAATATATCTAACTCCTTCTGGAATATATTTAATGAATTGGCCTCAACTGCCTTCTGTGGTAGGGAATTCCACAGGTTCACCACTCTCTGGGTGAAGAAATTCCTCTTCATTTCAGTCCTAAATGGCTTTCCCCTTATCCTTAGACTGTGACCCCTGGTTCTGGACTCCCCCGCCATCAGGAACATCCTTCCTGCATCTAGTCTGCCTAGTCCTGTTAGAATTTTATAAGTTTCAATGAAATCCCCTCTCATTCTTCTAAACTCTAGCGAATGCAAGTCCAATCGACCCAATCTCTCTTCATACATCCTTCCTGCCATCCCAAGTATCAGTATGATGAATATTCACTGCACTCCCTCCATGACAAGAACATCCTTCCTCAGATAAGTCGACCAAAACTGCACACAATACTCAAGGTGTGGTCTCACCAAGGCCCTGTACAACTGCAGCAAGACATCCTTGCTCCTGTACTCGAATCCTCTCGTTATGAAGGCCAACATACCATTTGCCTTCTTAACCGCCTGCTGCACCTGCATGCTTACCTTCAGCAACTGCTGCACAAGGACACCCAGGTCTCGTTGCACTTCCCATTTTCCCAATCTATTGCCGTTCAGCTAATAATCCGCCTTCCTGTTTTTGCCACCAAAGTGGATAACCTCGCATTTATCCACATTATACTGCATCTGCCATGCCTCTGCCAAATCACCCAACCTGTCCAAATCATACTGGAGTTTCTGTGCATCTTCCTCACAGCACCAAGGCTGTTCAATCAAATTGAGCGGTCAATTTGACAGCATTCGCTTTACGCCATCGCCCAAAGTTTAAAACGAACTCTCTTGGCTGTTGGCACAGTAACAGTTAGCACACTGCCTGCTATTCAAGCACTGTTACAATGAAAGAGTTAATAACTGCTGCACAATGACAGCCAGAGGAATAACGTACAAAGGGGATAAGTGCCGCTTTGGGTGATGGTATGAAACGGGCGTTCTCGATTCCGCAGCCCATTGTAGATCTGTGTGCAGGATGACTGAATCGAAATCAAGCATTTTACAAGGTCAGCCAAAGTCAAAACCACCCCCAAACCCCTTTAAGTAGGAGTAGGACATTTCAGACTGAGATGAGGAGAAATTTCTTCACTCAGAGGGTGGTGAACCTGTGGAATTCTCTACCACAGAAGGCTGTGGATGCCAAGTCACTGAATATATTTAAGAAGGAGATAGATAGATTTCTAGACACAAAAGGCATCAAGGGGTATGGGGAGAGAGCAGGAATATGGTATTGAGATAGAGGGGTCGATTTTCAGTGTGCCATGAGGCGGGCTTTTAGGCGTGCGGGGGGCTAAAATCCCAAATTCGGGGGTCCCGACACCGTCCTGCCCAAAACCCGCCTCCATGTAAGTTTCAAAGGAGGTGGGTACCCGCCCCGCACTGGGACCCGCCGACCCAAGGCGGGAAGGGATTAGTGCCAATTAACTGCCTGTTAACAGGTAGTTAACAGGCAGTTTTTAGCCTAATCCCTATTTTGAAGGATGTCGTGTGGGATTCCCGACGGCTCCAAACCACGGCAGGTTAGAGGAGTCAGGCCGTCGGGTTGAAGGTCTTGGAGGGGTCGAGATGTCGGTGTTCAGGTGAGTGATGGGTGCATGAGTGCAAAGGTAAGTGTGTTTGGTGTGTCTAATGTGTGTAAAGAAGTTTAAATTACCTGTACTTATTTTACAGCCTTCCTTCCTCTAGGCTTTGGGAGTCCATCATTCAGCCGGCATAGAAAGCAGATTGGCTGCGATCTGCCAAAAGTGACAGCCTGCAGCTTTCAGTGCCGGCGAGATTTCTAACTGAGTCTGCGTAGAAGGACTCGGGTTAGAAGTAAGACTGTCAGTGTTTGACAGCTTCAAACAGCTGTGAAACACTGATATTTCATCTGTCAACACGTCTTGACAGATGAAATTTCAGTCTGTGATGTCACCTGTTGCCGGGTGGCCCTTAATTGGCCTGCTGAGCCCGCTGGACGGGTTCAACAAGGTCAATCAAGTGAAAATCGCGTGGATTGGCCGCATCTCGATAGAGGCGGGACTACAACCTGAAAGTTGTAGTCCCACCTCCTTCCCGACTTCTGAATGAAAATCCAGCCCAGAGGATCAGCCATGATCATATTGAATGGCGGAGCAGGCTCAAAGGGCCCAATGGCCTACTACTGCTCCGAATTTTCTATGTTTCTATGTTTCGAAGTATTTTCCATAATATTGTCAACCGCACTTTCAAGGGAATAACAACAGAAAATGCTGGAAACACTCAGCAGGCCAGGGCAGCATCCATGGAGAGAGAAACAGAGTTAATATTTCAGGTCTGTGACCCTTCGTCAGAACTGGAAAAGTTAGGGATGTAACAGGTTTGAAGCAGGTGCAGAGGCAGGGAAAGGGGAGGGGAGAGGGGAGGAAGGAACTAAAGGGACAGTCTGTGCTAGGATTGAACTCAGGAGAGATTAAATGTTGCAAATGGGGATGGCAGAATCATCAACAGGTGCCTCCTGAAAAAATGGGGGCAGTGGTTATGGTCTGAAATTGTTGAACTCAGTGTTGAGTCCAGAAGGTTGTAAAGTGCCCAATCGAAAGATGAGGTGCTGTTCCTCGAGCTTACGTTGAGCTTCATTGGAACAGTGTACGAGGCCGAGGTCAGAGAGGTCACAGTGGGAGTGGAGTGGAGAATTAAAGTGACAGGCGACCGGAAGCTCGGGGTCACCTCTTTCAAGGATATGTGCGTTGATTTGCATTTGAGATTAGAATGTTGTGCTAATAGACAGCAGTTCGGTTTTCCCCCTGGTACCAATGGACTTCACTACACAGCCAGAATATGGGAGGACCTTGAGGTTGATTTTACTGCGTTGGGCTAGAAATTCGCCTGGGGTGGTGGCGCCAAGCGGGCGGTATCGGATCGGCCGCCTGTTATATGCAGCGCCTGTTAGTTCATTCCATTGCAGTCAATGTAACTGAATAGCAGGAGCTGCGTATAACGGACAGCCGGTCCGATACTGCCCGCTTGGCGCCACCGCCCGACTCGAATTTCTACGCTAAAGGATCTTCAGCCACAGATTCTTGCAAGCACTACACTTTTGCTAGAGTCTTATTTTTTTTAAGTGTCCTGTGACTACAGGCTGTAGCGTCTTTTCTCTGAACATTGAACCTTTGCAAAATATGTTTATATTACCTTCTTCTTCTTCTTAGGCAGTCCCTCGGAACCGAGGATGACTTGCTTCCACATTAAAAATGAGTTCACAGGTGACTGATGAGTCCGATGCTGGACCTACAGTCTCTGTCACAGGTGGGGCAGACAGTGGTTGAAGGGGCGGGTGGGTGGGGTGCTTGGGTTGATGTGCGCTCCTTCCGTTGTTTGCACTTGGCTTCTGCTTGCTCCTGGCGAAGAGACTCGAGGTGTTCGGCGCCTTTCCGGATGCTTCTCCTCCACTTTGTGCGGTCTTGAGCCAGGGATTCCCAGGTGTCGGTGGGGATGTTGCACTTTTTCAAGGAGGCTTTGAAAGTGTCCTTGAAGCATTTCCTCTGCCCACCTGGGGCTCTCTTGCCGTGTCGGAGCTCCGAGTAGAGCGCATGTTTTGGGAGTCTTGTATCGGGCATGCGGACAGTGTGACCCGTACATCGGAGCTGATCGAGCGCCATAAAAGCTTCGATGCTGGGGATGTTGGCCTGAGCGAGGACACTGACGTTGGTGCGCCTATCCTGCCAATGGATTTGCAGGATCTTGCGGAAGCAGCGTTGGTGGCACCTCTCCGGTGCTTTGAGGTGCCTGCTGGACACGGTATTGCCAATGGAGGTCAGCTGTACAATTCGAAACGTGTTCCCACGGGGCCGCAATTGCACGACACCCAGCTGCAATTGGGGGTCATTTAAACCAATCTTCACTGGACAGTACAACTAGGGCGGGGTGTAAACCCAGCATTGCACCCAATCCCGTCAGTTTCCTGATGGGCAGCTCACCTTAAAAATTGCCCCAAATCCTTTCCTGAAGGTGCACAATGGGCCCGCCTTTCATGCCCTGGGTGAGATCAGCATTTGCCTCACAGGAACAGGAGGCGGCCATTCAGCCCCTCGAACCTGTTCCGCCATTCAGTGAGATCCCAGCTGATCTGTGTCTTAACTCCATCCACCCGCCTTGGTTCCGTAACCCTTAATACCCTTGCCTAATAAAAATTTATCGACCTCAGTTTTGTCCCCCCACCAACAACTTATATGAGGGAAAGAATTCCAGATTTCCATGACCCTTTGTGTGAAGAAGTGCTGTACTGACACATTTACGCTGATATGCGCCCAAGCAATTTCATTGCGGCTCAACAGAGATAATGGCCCATAATTTCCGTTGCCTACAGTTATGTATGAGCTGTGTACTCACCTGTAGGGACCTCGCAAATGCCGGTTTCAGGCGTGCGAAGCGTATGCGCTGAAAACCGGTATTTCCGATCTGTCAAGCATGCTCTTGACAGATCGGACGCCAGTCCTGCAGAAGGGCCTCTGCGAGGGGGAGAGTTCTGCTTTCTGGAGACCTTCCGCCCGCAGTAAACCCTTAGAAATCTTACGACTGGTAAAAGCAGGTGTAAGGCCTACTTTTGCCAGCATAAGAGTTTAAAAAAAGTTTTAAAAATAATTTTTTTTCACTCATTTATAATTTTAAAATACTTTTCAAAAAGGTAAGTTTATTTTTATCCCCGTAAAAAACTCTAATTTTCTTTTTAAAAAATTTAATTTTTGTTTAAAATATTTCACTTAATATCATTTTAACTCATTTTAAAAACGTGATGGTTTTTTAAAATTTATTTAATGTTTTGACATCTTTTTTCAGTGATACCCATTCATGTTTTTGACCGGTCTAAGCTGTCAAAAATATGAAGGGGGATCCCCTTCTCCCATTGGCTCACCCGGCCCAGGTGATCCCAGGGACGCTTGCAAACCACCTGCGCCCCTGGGATACCTGCGCCCCTGGGATACCTGGGATACGTGGGCCTCTGCGCGCGCGCACCAGGAGAGGCCCAGGAGCGGAAATGTCCGGACCTCTGGAGCCCTCAGGTAAGGACGTAGATTTTTTTCCGATAGGAGGCCTCCGCACACAGGAAGCCTCCGGTCGGAAAATGCTTCAAACGAAAGAAAAAGTGAAGACATGAGGAGCTGCTACCAATTCGGAATGCTGGGGGTGATTGTCACTTTTGCTGCTGACGGTAAACTGGCGCTTGCGGATCGCCCACCTGTCATCCAACACGCCCAACTTTTTTTTCCTTTACACTTGACTTCGCCGACAGAGTAAACTGCTGCTGCTGTTGCAGAGAACTATGGGCGTCGACATTCAACTTCTGCGGGGTGCGAAAAGGGCGGCAGTGGTTCACACAGCCATTGCACTCCCCTTTCACTGATCCTTTCCATGGACTTCAATGGAAAGAAACACCGGGCGAGCTGTGCAGCGGACGGCCGATCTGTTACCGCATGTCTCCTGCGTCCCCCACCAGTTTAACTTTCACCCATGGTGAGAACTTGTAAAAATCAACATTTCATTGTGCAGTACACACGTCTGCTGCATATATGACAAATAAAATTGAAGTGAATTGAAGTGAATTGAAGTGAATTGAATTGAATTGAATCCCAGGGTCGCGGATGCTCCGTCCCTACCTCAATCCAGGTTCACTCGGGAGCTGCGGTTTTGGAGGTGGAGTCAGTCTGATGTTAGTCTTCCTCTCTGAGATAGTGAACTCCAACCATAGCAAATGCTTCTAACAGACTCGACACTGGGCGTGGTGCCAAGATGAAGGTATACATAATTTACTGGGGACTCAATCTAGTCTGAGAAGTCTTTATGGTACAGAATGGGGATGTCCACTGCTAGACTTTAATGTAGGCAAGGGTCAGAGTAGAAACAAAAACAGGAAATGCTGGGAATACGCAACAGGCCAGGCAGCATCCGTGGAGAGAGAAACAGAGTTAACAGTTCAGCTCGATGACCCTTCGTCAGAACTGGAAAAAGTTAGAGATGTAACAGGTTTGAAGCAGGTGCAGAGGTAGGGATAGGGGGTGGAGGGGAGGAAGGAATTGAAGGGAGAGTCTGTGATAGGGTGGAAGGCAGGAGAGATTAAATGTTGCAAATGGGCCATAGAACATATATATCAGAAACGCTGCCTACGGAGGGCACGGTCCATCATCAAAGACCCTACCCACCCCAGCCACAGTCTGTTCGCCCTCCTACCATCTGGAAGACGCTACAGATGCATTCGCACCCGTACGACCAGATTTAGGAACAGCTTCTTTCCCAGGGCTGTCATCCTACTGAACTCCACAAATAAACACTAAAGCCTGCACATCTGCTGATGCACTTTATTACAGTCATATTTATGCTAATATATATGTACAAATGTATGTTGAAATGTTTAAGTGTCCTAATCCAAATTGTACACTCTCGGGAGCCGCAAGCCTACATTTCGTTGCACTGCACTTGTGCACTAACAATGACAATAAAAGTTGATTTGATTTGATTGATTTGGCAGAATCATCAACAGCTGCCTCCTGAAAAAATGGGGGGGTTATAGTCTGAAATTGTTGAACTCAGTGTTTAGTCCAGAAGGCTGTAAAGTGCCTAATTGAAAGATGAGTTGCTGTTCTTCGAGCTTACGTTGAGCTTCATTGGAGCAGTGTAAGAGGCCAAGGACGGAGAGGTCAGAGTGGGAGTGCAGCGGAGAATTAAAGTGACAGGCGACCGGAAGCTCGGGGTCACCTCTTTCAAGGGTAATTCCCAAATTATACTGGTAATTTTGCATTGATGCAGACTTGGAAACGCTGTTCTCTAAAGGTACCGTTACATTATAATTGCAGTCTCATATTCTCTGCAGTTTGCAGTACAGAACATGTTGCTGAACGACACCTTTATTCACCACTTGCTCTGCCTCTATTTGCATTTCAGTAAGCAACTACACCGATAGCAGGCTAAGGCAATGCTGCATGGATGGAATAACCGCCATTCCAATGAAACGCACCTGTGAAGATCGGGCCAAGAGAGTCAAAGACATGGAATGTAGAAAGGTTTTTCTCACTTGCTGCGACTATGGCGTCGAACTGAGGATTAAGCAGTCAATGAAGCTCGATGCAGTGGGAAGAAGTAAGTGTTTACTGACTGGGCCAAGGTTGGGGACCGTCCATACTTAGCTTGATGAACTAATACCTGTGCAAGTTTTCGACAGAGGTAACTGTTAAATCTGTGAGTTGTTCAAGTAATTAATACTCAGACTTAATCAGTAACAATAAAACAGGTCTTTACTGGTTGGTGGTAGGGACTATACATAGGTCTTTACTTCATGCCCACAGGCGGGAACTGAGGGGAGATCAGTACCCACAGTACTATTTATACCCCTATGGCCAGGAGTGGTACTGCGTATCACTACGCCCAACAAGTAGTGCAGTCCTGTCCATAGGTTCAAAGTAGCACACATATTACATACACAACATTCCTCCCTTCCTAGCTTTACAGTCATCTCCCCATTTAACATAACGTAATAACATATATACATATATAACTTCAGGTTTACATAACAGAATAACATAGATACATAGATAACTTCATGTCAAAACAGATCACAGATTCAGTCTCTGCGGAAAACAGTTCACAGATTCAATCTCTGTGGTGGAGTCGGTTCACGTTGCTGGAGTGACTCATTCAATAGTCCTTCCATGGATTTAACAGTTTGAACTTCCGAACTGAATTGGCTCCGTTCGGAGGGACCACGTGTGTGATCTGGTAGAGGTGATAATGGTTCAGATGGGTCATCTTCTGTTTTTACTTTTCCTTTTCTGCTTCTTGGAGACTCTCTGGGCTCCATTGTCAGCTGCCACAGCTGCCAGCTGCATGCGCAGTTCCTCCTTCTCTTCCTCCTGTTTCCGTCGTAGAGCCAGCTTCTCCCGATGTTCCGTAGACTTTTGGTGCTCCTCCATGATTTCTGCACTTTGGGAGTCGAAGTTACAAGCTGGGCAGGACAGGACATCGTAATATTCGGTGTCGTCCACCAGGTCATAGTAATATTCGGTGTCGTCCTGAGCGAGACCAGTGAGAGAGTCGTCTATTTCCTCCATACCCAGCTGGACGTTAGCCAGCTCTTGTTCCAAATCCAGACATCTTTCCTGAAGAGACTTCTTCATGTGTACCTCTGCATCCAGCTTTTTCTGGGCTTTCAGCAAGTCGTTTACTAGTGACCTCATTTGTGATTTTAATACTTCAACTTCCTTTGGAGATTGATTGATCGGACTATGCAATCCCTCTACCGGAGCAGCTCTTTCAGCGGTCTGTTGTTCTACGTTGACGTGAGTCAGCGTACTTTTGGCATCCAAGGGCTGCTCTGTTGCAGTCATCTCAGTCTGTGTTGCCACCTCAGCTCTTCCAATAACCTTTGAGAGCTCCGAACCCCTTTCGTTTGAATATTGAAGTTCGTGTTCAAGTTTTTCCCATTTCAGAGTCCTGTCCTTCAGCATATGCAGGAGTTGGCTGACCGTTAACTCCTCTGACATCAGACGTTTTGTGTGCTCCTGTTCCATTTTCTCCATCAGCTGCTTCTGTTGTCTTTCCAGATTCTCCAACTCTATATCAAAGAACTCTTTCGTTGCATTCAACTCTTGCTCACAACGGCGAAGCATTTGTTCTAATTGCTGTTGTAGTTTGAAATGGAGTTGAGTTCGAGCCCGGTGTCCCTCAGAAATGGGCACATCAGTAGACTTGCCAGACTCAGAATCCACAGTTAAACTATGTTGTTGTTGCTCAGTGGAATTCTGTGCTGAAACTTTGTCTTTTGCACCTGAGTTGGGCTTACCATCATCCGTTCCAGAGTCTGGGCCGACTATCTTCACCGAGTTCTCACTCGTTATTGTTTGTAGGAAATGCCAGTCCATATTCATTTTCCTAATCCACTCCCGTCCTAGTAGTGGAGGACCTCCTTCAGATATCACATATAAGTCCATTATTTGACTGTCTTCGCCCTTGTGGACCACTGCAACCTCTATTTTCCCGATGGGGTACACTCTTTGCCCCGTGTATGTTTCCAATATAATCCCCGTATCCTGTAGGGGAATATGTTGGAATAACTTTCCGTAATCTTTCTTATTTATGACCGTCAATGCCGATCCAGTGTCCAATTCCAGTTTTACTTGGACTCCTTCTATCTGAAGAGTGACCCAAATTGTCTGGAGGTCTGCACCCTTACCAGCGTTGAGTACTCTTAAGCTAGCCAGTTCATTACAGCTTAAGCTAGCCAGTTCATTACTGCTAGCGTCTGAATCGGACTCCTGTTCGGTCACCTTGTGTACCTTTGCCTATTTTCCTTGCGGTGACTTCTTGTTGCTGGTCTTCTTCGCTGACCTGCATACTCTAGCTATATGTCCAAGCCTACCACAAGTTCTACATTCTTGGTTTTTAAACCAACACTGGTTCTGATCATGCGTTGTCTTTCCACAACGATAACATTTGCCAGAACTCACACCCAATTTGTGTGCACTGAGCTCCGGTGACCGTAGCTGCATTACTGCCGTGCCTCTCACTGCGGCTTCGTGTGCTGCTGCCATAGTGACCGCCTTCTCAAGTGTCAGCTCATTCTCCTCGAGCAGTCGCTTTTGTGTATCCTGTTTAAATAAACCACACACAAATTTGTCTCGAAGTGCCTCTGTCAGTCCCGTTCCAAACTGGCAATATTTCGCTAATTTACGCAATTCCAGCAAATATTCAGCATTGCTTTCATGCTGTAGCTGCCTTCTGTCGTAAAATTTAAATCGTTCCGCTAGCATCAGCAGCGTGGGGTTTAGATGATCTTTCAGGACAGTAACAATCTCATCGAACGTCTTATCCGCCGGTTCATCTGGTGATAACAGGTGTTTCAATTGCCCGTATGTCTTCGCACCCATTAAATTTAATAATGTTAGAGCTTTATCTTGGTCAAGAATTTTATTGGCCTTACAATAATTTTTTACTCTTTCAACATATATGGCCCAATCTTCGAGGTCACTATCAAAGGTGCTAATATTTCCGTGTTTAGGCATTGTAGATTTGCAATTTCTCAGATTTTATTTTCTTTACTGCTATCCAAGATGACGGCTTCCCGCTCTTGCCGTCGTCCTCCGCCCACAAAATGGCGGTTTTCCCGCGCTTGGCGGTCTTCACCCGTCCCCCAACGCCGTCTCCCTTCAGCCCCCGAGTGCGGCCCTTATCTTCGCCACGATCGCCCGAGTGCGGCCCTTATCAGCGGATGCGATCGCTGGATCGCGAAGCGGCTCTCGGCTCTTATCAGGAGATGCGATTGCTCTGTTGAAACGCCTCCCGCTCGAAGCGGCTCTCGCGCCCTATTCCTCCTGCTCCCCCAGCCCCGTTCGTGCGGCCAACGCGGTCGACTGCCTGTCGCGTCGCTGCCCGGCTCAGACAACGGCTTACCCACCACCAAGCTGGAGAAGAAGCTGACGGTCGCCGATGGAGGCTCCGAGGTCAGGATGTCTTCCAGTGGGGTGGAGAGGGTGGAAACCTCTCTGCAACGTCCTGGCTGTGGACGAAGCTGCCGTGGAGTGACTGCCGCAGGGTCCGAATCAGACTCGTCGCCAGTGTTAAATCTGTGAGTTGTTCAAGTAATTAATACTCAGACTTAATCAGTAACAATAAAACAGGTCTTTACTGGTTGGAGGTAGGGACTATACATAGGTCTTTACTTCATGCCCACAGGCGGGAACTGAGAGGAGATCAGTACCCACAGTACTATTTATACCCCTATGGCCAGGAGTGGTACTGCGTATCACTACGCCCAACAAGTAGTGCAGTCCTGTCCATAGGTTCAAAGTAGCACACATATTACATACACAACAGTAACCTCTCAGAAACACCAATGAAACAAATCGATTACAACTCGAACAGTTCATGCTTGTCCTTGGAGTCTTTGGGGTACACTTTCCACGGGGGGGGGAAAGGGGGCCCCCTCGACCACCCGCCCGCCACAACATTAGCGTAAACACTGAGCATCCATAGCCCTTTGGGGCAGAGAATTCCAAAGATTCACAACCCTCTGAGTGAAGAAATTCCTCCTCGTCTCTGTCTTAAAAGACCAACCCCTTATCCTAAGACTATGCCCCCTAGTTCTAGACACTCCAGCCAGGGCAAACAACCTCTCAGCATCTACCCTGTCAATCCCTTTTAGAATCTTGTATGTTTCAATGAGATCACCTTTCATTCTTCTAAACTCCAGAGAGTATAGGCCCAATCTACACAATCTCTCATCATAGGACAACCCTCTCATCCCAGGAATCAATCTAGGGAACCTTCGTTGCACCGCCTCCAAGGCAAGTATATCCTTCCTTAGATAAGGAGACCAAAACTGTGCACAGTACTCCAGGGGTGGTCTCGCCAAGGCCCTGTACAATTGTAGCAAGACTTCCTTACTCTTATACTCCAACCCCCTTGCACTAAATCCCCTTGTATAGCAGACTGCCGGCCAATAAGATGCCGCCCGTTTTACATTACCACTTAAACTAATTTCTACCCATTTAATTATATTTACTCATCCTTGCATCCTATTTGATTAAGTCAAAAAGGACTTAATGTGTGCACTTTACATCTCTTTTACATCTCTCTCGATTTTTCTTGCCATTGAAGTCAATTTAAAAAACCGGGAGAGATGAAAACTAGGCTGCCAATTGGCTATCACCTGTTTTATACAATCGCACAAAGTCAAAGTTATCCCCCAGTCTGTGAACTGCTGGGGTACAATTTCTATGGTTTCCAGGGGTCACTTCTGCTATGTGCATTTTCCCCAAAGAATTATTTAACTATATTTTTTTTATTCGTTCCTGGGATGTGGGCGTCACTGGCAAGGCCGGCATTTATTGCCCATCCCTAGTTGCCCTTGAGAAGGTGGTGGTGAGCCACCTTCTTGAACCGTTGCAGTCCATATGGTGAAGGTACTCCCACAGTGCTGTTAGGGAGGGAGTTCCAGGATTTTGACCCAGCGACGATGAAGGAACAGCGATATATTTCCAAGTCAGGATGGTGTGTGACTTGGAGGGCAACTTGGAGGTGGTGGTGTTCCCATGCGCCTGCTGCCCTTGTCCTTCTAGGTGGAAGAGGTCGCGGGTTTGGGAGGTGCTGCCGAAGAAGCCTTGGAGAGTTGTTGCAGTGCATCTTGTAGATGGTACACACTGCAGCCACAGTACACTGGTGGTGGAGGGAGTGAATGTTTAAGGTGGTGGATGGTGTGCCAATCAAGCGAGCTGCTTTGTCTTGGATGGTGTTGAGCTTCTTGAGTGTTGTTGGAGCTGCACTCATCCAGGCAAAAATTTGTACAATTGCCCATTATTTAAAGACAAATAAAAATAACGGGGCGTGCAGTTAGACATGACCAGGGGGGTACAATGCAGGTGCTATTGCATCGGTCACCTATCCGCCAAATATTGAGTTCCATTGACTGAATATCGGGTGTGCCGTATAATGCTCGGCAAATGCAATTCTGCCTGTTTTGTGTCCCTGCCCATGTCCAGTATCACCCACATTACGTTTGGACCATTTTCAGGAATTTGAAATCGGCCCAATAAACCTTTTATTCTTCTTTAGCGGCGGGGAAGGACGCTGGTGACTTTTTCGACGAGACCCCTCCCCGTATTCGCAGCAACTTTCCGCAGAGCTGGCAATGGAGGACGTATTCTAATTTACCTGCGGGGGAGAACAAGTAAGGTTAATTACTTCTACGTCACAACGTGCCGGACATTTCATGCGCAACGAGGGTTGTTTTAACTTCGATTGATCGTATATAATAAAAGATATCGATTATGGAGGAAGTGCAGCGAAGATTCACCAGGCTGATACCTGGGATGGCAGGAATGACGTATGAGGAGAGATTGGGTCGATTAGGCTTATATTCGCTGGAGTTTAGAAGAATGAGAGGGGATCTCATTGAAACATTAAATTCTAACAGGACTAGACAGACTAGATGCAGGGAGGATGTTCCCAATGGCGGGGGAGTCCAGAACCAGATATCACAGTCTAAGGATAAGGGGTAGGCCATTTAGGACAGAGATGAGGAGGAATTTCTTCACCCAGAGAGTGGTGAACCTGTGGAATTCTCTACCACAGAAAGTAGTTGAGGTCAATTCATTAAATATATTCAAGAAGGAGTTGGATATATTTCTTAAGGCTAAAGGGATCAAGGGGTATGGGGAGAAAGCAGGGACCGGGTACTGAATTTGGATGATCAGCTATGATCTCATTAAATGGCGGAGCGGGCTCGAGGGGCCGAATGGCCTACTCCTGCTCCTATCCTCTATGTTTCTATCCCCCGCAACCTGTCTGCAGTTTTTGACACTATCAGCGAAGTAGGAACAGGAGACGGTCATTCAGCATCCTGGAGCCTGCTCCGCCATTCAGTTAGATCACGGCTGATCTGTATCTTAACTACTTCTACCCGACTTGGTTCCGTAACCCTCAATACCCTTGACTAACAAACAATTGATCAATTTGATATTTTTAATTGACCTTGCCTCAACAGCTTTCTGAGGAGTGTGTTCCAGATTTCCACTACATTCTGTGTGAAGACATGCTTCCTGACATCAACGCTGATGGCCAAACTCTAATTTTAAGGTTATGTCCCCTCATTCCTCAGAAAGGATACACTTGCCATAGAGGGGGTGCAGCGAAGGTTCACCAGGCTGATTCTTGGGATGGCAGGACTATCGTATGAGGAGAGATTGGCTTGACTAGGCCTGTATTCACTAGAGTTTAGAAGAATGAGAGGGGATCTCATTGAAACATATAAAATTCTGACAGGGCTAGACAGACTGGATGCAGGGAGGCTGTTTCCCCTGGCTGGGGGGTCGAGAACAAGGGGTCACAGTCTCAGGATACGGGGTAGGATATTTAGGACTGAGATGAGGAGAAATTTCTTCACTCAGAGGGTGGTGAACCTGTGGAATTCTCTACCACAGAAGGCTGTGGAGGCCAAGTCACTGAATATATTGAAGAAGGAGATAGATAGATTTCTAGACACAAAAGGCATTAAGGGGTATGGGGAGAGAGGGGGAATATGGTACAGGTAGATTACCTTTTATCCGAACTTCCGAAAACCGAAACCCTCTAAAAACCGAAGGTTTTTTCGTTCAGCGTAAGTCGTGCGCACGACATGACCAGAGTGGCGCACGACCCCGACCCCCGCCGATGACCCCCCGCCGACCCCCCGCCGACCCCCCCGCGGACCCCCGCCGACCCCGACTCCCGCCGACCCCCCGCCGACACCCCCGCCGACCCCCACCCCCGACCCCCCGCCGACCCCCGCCGACCCCCCCGCCGACCCTGACCCCCGCCGACCCACCCCCGACAAATTTCCCAGTCTTATAAAATACCTTCCGAAATCCGAAATTTTCCGAAACCCGAAACACGGCTGGTCCCGAGGTTTTCGGATAAAGGATAGTCTACCTGTATTGCGATAGAGGATCAGCCATGATCACATTGAATGGCGGAGCAGGCTCGAAGGGCCGAATGGCCGACACCTGCTCCTATTTTTCTATGTTTCTATGTTTCGGACTCCCCCCAAACCAGAGGAAATAGTTTCTCCCTATCTATCCTATCAACTCCTTTAATCATCCTTTAAACACCTCAATTATTTCGCTCCTTAATCTTCTTTACTCGAGGGACTACAAGCCTAGTCTATGCAACCTGTCCTCATAATTTAACCCTTTTAGCCCCAGGATTATTCTGATGAATCTGCGCTGCCCCCACTCCAAGGCCAATATATCCTTCCTGAGGTGCAGGGCCCAGAACTGAACGCACTGCTCCAGATGGGGTCTAACCAGAGCTTTATATAACTGCAGCATAACTTCCAGCCCTTTGAATTCCAGCCCCTCTTGAATTATTTTTGTAGCATTCTACTAGCTTTTTCGTGATTTCTGTACTTGGGCCTCGAAATCTCTCCACCCCTTCACTGTTCCCAGCTTCTCACCATTCAGAAAATATTCTAATCAATCGTTCTTGGGTCCAAAGTGGATGACCTCACCATTCCCCATATTGAACTCCATCTGCCACAGTATCGCCCTCTCGCTTTACCGATCAATGTCTCGTTGGAAGATTCTGCTCCCAACTGCACTATTTACTGTCCCGCCTAACTTGTTGCCGTCAGAAAACTTGGATATACGGCACTTTATTCCTTCATCTAGGTCATTTTAAATATCGTGCAAAACTGAGGCTCCAGAACAGATCACTAGTTACATCCTGCCAATTGGAGTACATCCCCATTATCTCTACTCTCTGTCTCTGACCACCTAACCAATTCCCTGCCCATATCAATAGGTTGCCTCCATTTCCAAGTGCTCTCATTTTTGTTAACCGTCTCTGTAGTGTATGTACCTTTAAGAGAGAACTACTTTTACAGCTCCTGTATACTGTAGTACCGGCAGTGACCACACCTGTATATAAGCCCTGAGCAGGCATCTGTACTGTTAATCTTTAGACTACCCTCATCCAGTAAACACCTGTTGATTGTTGATCTGCAGTCTCCACCTATTTATTGAAGAACACCATACCTTAAGATTCACGGATTTAATAGTGGTGACGAGGTCGATTCGAACCTACCTGCAACTCTGCATTTCCTCCCAAGGATTCGCTCCTGGAGGACAGTGGAAGAAGTCGAGGCCAGAAGCACGGTCGTCGACCACGAGCAGCCGCCCAGTCATCCGGCAGAGAGTGAGCATCACAGGGGAGGCTGTTGAGAGCTGGGCTTGGTTCTCCAGCCACGACGCTTCAGCAACAGGCTGACAACAGGTACAGCGCAGACCCTTCCCGGACAGCGACGGCTGGAGCCGACCAACGGCACAGAAAAGGCCGAGCAGCGTCGACGGGGTAAGAGAGAGGGTAAAGCGCACAGGGCACAGCCGGGGGTTGTAGACCGAGCGGCGTCAACGGAAAACAAAAAGAGAGAGAGGGTAAAGCACAGCCGGGATTCAGGACCGAACGGCGGCAACGAGAGAGGCGCGCAGGAAAATGCGCAGAGCGCAGCCAGTGCTCAAAGGCTGAGCAGCGTCCGTGGAAAAAAAAAGGGAGAGCGCGGGAGACGACATTTAAGCCACAGCGGAGAAGAAAGGAGAGCGCAGGAGACGCCATTTTTGGAGCCGCAGCGGAGAATAAGGGAGAGCGCGGGAAGAAAAGGAAGTGCGGGAGACGCCATTTTGAGGCAGCGGAGAAGAAGGGAGAACATGGGAGACGCCATTTTTAGCCAGTCTAACCACAGCCAGGGATGCCGAAGAGTGGCAGTGTCACAGCGTTCGACAATGAAGTCAAAGATTGGGCAACATATGTAGAACGTATTGAAGTGTACTGCAAGGCGAATGAAGTGCCAGATGCCAGGAAAGCACTGGTGCTGTTGAATTCCATGGGTGCAAAAACATATGGCTTACTGCGAAACCTAGTAACCCCAGAGAAGCCAGTGGATAAGGACTTTGAAAGCATAGTGGCAATCCTACAGGACCACTTAAACCCCACACCGCTGCTGATAGCACAAAGATTTAAGTTTCATAAAAGGAACAAGCATAAAGACGAAAGTAATGCTGAGTATCTAATGGAACTGTGCAAGCTATCGAAACACTGCCAGTTTGGAACGGGACTAGCAGATACATTATGGGACAAGTTTGTGTGTGGGCTTCAAAGTGAAGGAACCCAGAAACGGCTTCTATCAGAAAAGGATCTTACGCTGGAAAAGGCTTTCAGCATGGCAGTATCACACGAAGTAGCTGCACAGGGCGCTGCAGAGATACAACGGAGACCGCAAGAATATGGCACAAATGAAATGTTATATGGAGCAGTGAAGTGATATCGCTGCAGCAGAACAACACATGACCAGAAGGATTGTTAGTTCAAGGACCAAGTGTGCAGACAGTGTGGAAAAGCAGGACACATAGCAAGAGTCTGCAGGTCGGGAAAGAAAACCAGCAGCAAGAAATCTCCACAGGAAAAGTACAAAAAGGTACATAAGGTGATGGAGAGTAGCTCAGACGAACAGAAAAGTGATACAGACTCCGGAAGCAAGGAGCTGGGTTGTCTGAAACTACATAACGTAATCAAAATGAAGGATCACCAAACTATCTGGGTCACGCTCAAGATAGACGGAGTCCAAGTGAAAATGGAATTGGACACAGGATCAGCCCTAACAGTCATAAACCGAAGGGACTACAAGCGGCTATTCTCACATATACCCTTGAGAGATACAGAGATTGTCTTGAAGACGTACATGGGGCAAAAAGTCTACCCCAAAGGAAAAATAAGGGTAAACATGATATACAACAGCAAGGAAACACCAAAAATGGACCTATATGTATTGCCAGATGGAGGGCCACCACTACTAGGATGTGAATGGATCCAGAAGATACAGTTAGATTGGCATTCCATACAAGCACTGACGGTAGATGCCAAAAAGGATGACGACGTCACACCTGGACGACTGTCAAAAATGCTAACTGACGCACAAGAAGTGTTCCAGGAGGGACTCGGAACACTAAAAGACATAACAGCGACGATCAAAATAGAGGAAAATGCAAGCCCAAAGTTTCGTAAGGCCAGACCGGTGCCTTATGCGATCCGCCCAGCCGTCGAAGCAGATCGGGAAGGTTTGGAACGTTCAGGAGTACTGTCCAAAGTGGACTGGAGCGAGTGGGCTACACCCATCGTTCCTGTAATGAAGAGGTCGTTGAGTAATACGCCTGGGGAACCAAAGAAGGTTCGCATCTGTGGGGTCTTTAAGGTGACAGTGAACCCAGTCCTTCACACTGTACAATATCCGCTTCCGCGGATTGAAGATATTTTCGCCTCGCTATCTGGAGGGAAACGCTTCACTAAGATTGATCTGGCCCAGGCATACCTGCAAATGGAGGTAGACGAAGCCTCGAAACAGTACCTCACAATCAACACTCATAAAGGTCTCTACCAATACAACCGGCTGGTGTTCGGGGTAGCATCAGCTCCGGCTATTTGGCAAAGGGCAATGGAACAAATCCTGCAAGGGATTCCAGGGACCCAGTGTTATTTGGACGACATCCTGGTCACGGGCGAAAATGACAGTGATCACCTCGCCAACCTGGAGCAGGTGCTCACTAGATTGAAGGAATATGGGCTCCGAGCTAATCGCCACAAATGCGAGTTTTTCCAGGATCAGATCTCGTATTGTGGCCACGTTAGTGACAAAGAGAGGTTACATAAGTCCCCTGAAAAGATTGAGGTAGTAGTCAATGCTCCAGCACCGGAAAATGTGTTACAACTGAGGTCGTTCCTCGGGCTGGTGAGCTACTACCATAAGTTCTTGCCGAATTTGTCTACAGTATTACACCCACTGAACACCCTACTGCAAACGGGGGTACCATGGAAGTGGAATGACGAATGTAAACGAGCTTTCCAGAAGTGCAAATAATTGATCACATCAAAAGAGGTGTTGGCCCATTTCAACCCAGCACTACCAATTCGGTTGGCGTGTGATGCATCACCCTATGGTATTGGAGCGGTGCTGTCTCACAAATTCCCAGACGGGTTGGAGAGGCCAGTAGCCTTTGTGTCTCAGTCACTAACCTCAGCCAAGCGCAACTACACCCAGATTGACAGGGAGGCCCTCGGCCTAGTATGGGGAGTAAAAAAGTTCAACCACTATCTGCATGGGCAGAAGTTCACCCTGCTGACTGACCACCAACCACTTGTCTCCATCTTTAATCCAAAGAAGGGCATTCCGGTGATGACTGCGCAACGGCTACAAAGATGGTCCATTTTTCTAGGGGCGAACCAATATGAAATAGAGTATAAGGGCACGAAACAGCATGGGAACGCTGATGGGCTACCACGCCTGCCACTGCCTACTGCGGAGGAAGCACCAGCAGTGGACCCTGTCGAAGTATTTTATTTGTCGATAATTGAACGCTTGCCAGTAACTAACGCGGATATAGAGAAGGAGACCCGAAATGATCCGACACTGTCTCGGTTATATGAGTTGACGGTGAAGGGATGGCCAACACATGGCGACTCACTGTTACCAGCATTCTCATCCAGAAGAGAACAGCTGTCAGTATGCCAGGGGACAGTGATGTGTGGATCCCGAGTGGTAATTCCACCCAAGTTAAGGGAGAGAGTGCTCAATGAGCTTCACGAAGGCCATCTGGGAGGGGTGAAAATGAAATGCCTTGCTAGGGCTTATGTGTGGTGGCCGGGAATCGATCAACAAATCGAGGACCTAACAAAGAGCTGCTCAGGATCCCAGAATGTCCAAAATGCACCACCACATGCCCCTCTACACCCATGGGAGTGGCCCTCATCTCCATGGCAACGGGTGCATATTGACTTTTCTGGTCCATTCATGGACTCAATGTTTTTAATAGCCGTGGATGCGCACTCGAAGTGGCCTGAGGTGATCAAAATATCCTCCACCACCACGGAGAAAACTATTGCAGTCCTACGGACCATTTTTGCCAGGAACGGCTTGCCAGAGCAGATTTGCTCTGATAACGGACCACAGTTTTTGTCCGAAGAGTTTCGAAGATTTATGAAAAGGAATGGGGTAAGGCATTACACATCCGCCCCCTATCATCCAGCCACAAATGGATTGGCTGAGAGGTTCGTACAAACCTTTAAAAAAGCAGTAAAGGCCATGTGCGATGACGACATTCCACTGGAGCATAAGGTGGACAATTTCCTGTTAGCCTACAGAAATGCGACACATGCAGTCACCAACCAGGCCCGGCTATGATGTTCTTTAACCAAAGGTTGAGATCTCGCCTGGATTTGCTCAGACCAAATGTACGAAGAGATGTTGAGAATAAGCAATTCCAGCACATCAATGAGAAGCTGACAAGGAGCTTCAATGTAGGGCAACCAGTCTTGGCCCGCGACTACCGAACAGAGGAATGGCAACCAGGAACGATATGCACACGGCAGGGGCCACTAATGTACACAGTGGATGTTGGGGAGAACATTGTGAGACGCCTTGCTGACCAGATCCTAGAGTCACAGGAACGAGTCAACCCCATGTCTCGGCCATACGTACCTGGTGAGGAACCCGACGTACAGGTCGCATCTACCTCAGAAACAATAGCATTGGAAGCTGATGAATCAACTGACGACAGGTTGTTAGAATCGCCTCCGCACCAAGAGCGAGACACTCGGGAAAGGCGTTATCCAGAAAGAATCAGGAAGCCTCCCCAAAGACTGAATTTATAAATGGACTATTTCCAGTTAATGTTGCATGTTAAAAGTGTTAATTGTAATTAGTTTGATATTTAATTGTTAAATGAGTGTTATGGTACTGTTAATCTAAAAGTGGAGGAATTGTAGTGTATGTACCTTTAAGGGGGAGAACTACTTTTTACAGCTCCTGTATCCTGTAGTACCAGCAGTGACCACACCTGTATATAAACCCTGAGTAGTGCTCTGTACAGTCAGTTGCAGTTTGAACCCTCATTCAGTAAACTCCTGTTGATCGTTCCCTGCAGTCTTTGTCTGATTATTGAAGGACACCACATTAAAATACCCGGATCTAACACTCCTCCTCCTCCTCATTCTGCCCTGTGCGGATTCAGCCTCCCCATGTACGCTGATGATACCCAACTCTACCTCTAATCTACCACCTCTCATCCCCGTCCTCTGCCTCTGTGCTGTTAGGTTACTTTGTCCCACGTTCATTTTGGATGAGCCCCAATATCTTCCTGCCAAACACTGGGAAGACAAAAGCCGTAACCTTTGGTTACCCACACCCAGCAAAATATGTTCCCTAATCACCGACACCGCCCCCATCCATATACAAGATTATGCTTGAACTGTATAAAACACTGGTTAGGCAGTTAGGCCACAGCTAGAGTACTGCTTGCAGTTCTGGTCACCACGTCACAGGAAGGATGTGATTGTACTAGAGAGGGTGCAGAGGAGATTTACGAGGATGTTGCCTGGGCTGGGGAATGTTAGCTATGAGGAAAGATTGGATAGGCTGGAGTTGTTTTCTTTGGAACAGAGGAGGCTGAGGGGAGACTTAATTGAGGTGTATAAAATTATGGGGGGCCTAGATAAAGTGGATAGGAAGGACCTATTTCCCTTAGCAGAAAGGTCAGTAACCAGGGGTCATAGATTGAACGTAATTGGGGGAAGGTTTAGAGAGGATTTGAGGAGAAATTTCTTCACCCAGAGGTTGGTGGGGGTCTGGAACTCACTGCCTGAAAGGGTGGTAGAGGCAGAAACCCTCATCACATTTAAGAAGTACTTGGATATGCACTTGAAGTGCCGTAACCTACAAGGCTACAGACCAAGTGCTGGAAAGTGGGATTAGGGTGGATCGCTCTTTGTCGGCCGGCAAAAAATTGCTACGATCTATTAAGGATTCAAAAGAAGGGCCCAGTAAGTTCTTCTGAGTCGATGTACGACTCGTGTTAGGAACACGTAAACTTACCCTACATTAACTTGAGGTCATCCAAAACTCGGCTGCCCGTGTCCTAACCAAGACCCGTTTACCCATCACCCCTGTGCTCGCTGACCTAAATACTTAATTGGAGGAAGGCCAGTTTCAGTGGGATGAGAACGGATCTGGCCCGGGTAAATTGGATAGCTCTTACCCTATTACATATTTTTTCTTGTAATTTTTCCACTCCTTTCCCCCCCCCCCGCCCTTTCCTTTTGTTTCTCTCTCACACCTGGCAGCTATCTCTTGTCCTGCCAGTACACTTTACACCTAATCTCAGCCTATTACCATCTCGTCTAGCTCTTTTGTTTCTTTCACTTCTTTTGTCCAATCGCAGCCCTGCCTTCGATCTGGTTTCTTTTCTTTCCAGTTTTGAAGAAGGGTTCGACCAGAAACGTCAACTCAAATTTCTCTCCACGGATGTTGCCTGACCTGCTGAGTTTTTCCAGCATTTTCTGTTGTTAAATTGGAATCAAAGATTGGCAGACAAAACTGTAGTGGAACAATGGGCTGCCTTTAAAGAGGAAATAGTTCAGGTACAGTCGAGGTACCTTCCCACTAAGGGGAAAGGTAGGGCAATGAAAGCCAGAGCTCCCTGGATGATGAAAGAGATAGAGAGTACGATGAAGCAGAAAAAGAGCACGTATGACAGATGTCAGTTCGAGAATACATCTGAGAATCAGGCTAAATATAGAAAGCTCAGAGGAGAAGTGGAAAAGAAAATAAGAGGGGCAAAGAGAGAGTATGAGAATAGAATGGCAATTAACATAAAAGAGAATCCAAAAGTCTTCTATAGGCATATAAATAGTAAACAGATAGTAAGAGGAGGGGTGAGGCTGATTAGGGACCAAAAAGGAGACCTATGCATGCAGCCAGAGGGTATGGCTGAGGTGCGAAATGAATACTTTGCACCTGTCTTCACTGAGGAAGAAGATGCTGCCATAGACATAGTAAAGGAGAAGGTAGAGAAGATACTGGAGAGGATAATAATTGATAAAGATAAGGTACAAAAAAGGCTGGCTTTACCTTTTTTTTATTCGTTTATGGGATGTGGGCGTCGCTGGCAAGGCCAGCATTTATTGCCCATCCCTAGTTGCCCTTGAAAAGGTGGTGGTGAGCCGTCTTCTTGAACCGCTGTAGATAAGTCACCAGGACTGAATGGAACGCTGAGGGAAGTGAAGGAAGATATTGCGGAGGTACTGGCCATAATCTTCCAATCCTCCTTAAAAACAGGGATGGTGCCAAAGGACTGGAGAATTGCAAATGTCACACCCTTGTTCAAAAAAGGATATAAAGATAAACCCAGCAACTATAGGCCAGTCAGTTTAACCTCAGTAGTGGGGAAGCTTTTAGAAACAATAATCAGGGACAAAATTAACAGTCACTTGGACAAATGTGGATTAATTAAGGAAAGCCAGTATGGATTTGTTAAAGGCAAATCGTGTTTAACCAACTTGATCGAGTTTTTTGATGAGGTAACAGAGAGGGTTGATGAGGGCAATGCGGTTGATGTGGTGTACATGGATTTCCAAAAGGCGTTCGACAAAGTGCCACATAATAGGCTTGCCAACAAAGTTGAAGCCCATGGAATAAAAGGGACAGTGGCAGCATGGATACGAAATTGGCTAAGTGATAGGAAACAGAAAGTAGTGGTGAATGGCTGTTTTTCAGACTGGAGGAAGGTATACAGCGGTGTTCCCCAGGTGATGGTACTAGGACCACTGCTTTTCTTGATATATATTAATGACTTGGACGTGGGTGTACAGGGCACAATTTCAAAATTTGCAGATGACACAAAACTAGGAAGTATGGTGAACAGTGAGGAGGAGAGTGATAGACTTCAAGAGGACATAGACTGGTGGAATGGGCGGGCACGAGGCAGATGAAATTTAATGCAGAAAAGTGTGAAGTGATACATTTTGGTAGAAAGAATGAGGAGAGGACATATAAACTAAAGGGTACAATCCTAAAGGGGGTGCATGAACAGAGAGACCTGGGGGTATATGTGCACAAATTGTTGAAGGTGGCAGGGCAGGTTGAGAAAGTAGTTAAAAAAGCTTACTGGATCCTGGGCTTCATGAATAGAGGTATAGAGTACATAAGTGTGGAAATTACGATGATCCTTTATAAAACACTGGTTCAGCTTCAACTGGAGTACTGTGTCCAATTCTGGGTACCGCACTTTAGGAAGGATGTGAAGGCCTTAGAGAAGGTGCAGAAAAGATTTACAAGAATGGTTCCAGGGATGAGGGGCTTAAGTTATGTGGATAGACTAGAGAAGCTGGAGTTGTTCTCCTTCGAGCAGAGAAATTGAGAGGAGATTTGATAGAGGTGTTCAAAATCATGAGGGGTCTATACAGAGTAGATAGAGAGAAACTGTTCCCATTGGCGGAAGGGTCGAGAACCAGAGGACACAGATTATACCAGAAAAACACACTAAGCCCAGAGCAATAACAAATATGCGAAAAACTGGAAAAGCTCGAATTTGCCATAAAAGATAACCAAAACCCGATAGACCCCATAATATCTGAAAAAGAGCTAATTGAAAAACTCAAGGACCTGCGACCAGGAAAAGCTTGCGGGGCAGACGGCATCGTAAGCGAGATGATTAAACACACGGAAGATAAAATGAAATTGGCTACACTGAAACTCTTCAACTTGGTTCTGAGTGTCGGTTACTTCCCTGATATCTGGAACAAAGGACTCATAACGCCCATATACAAAAGTGGGGACAAAATTGACCCAAATAACTATCGAGGCATCTGTGTAAACAGTAACCTGGGGAAGGTTTTCTGTAGTATCATAAGCAAAAGACTTATAAACTTCCTTGAGGAGCACAATGTCTTGAGTAAAAGCCAAATTGGATTCCTACCAAACTATAGAACATCAGATCATATCTTCACCCTACAGACCCTAATTGACAAACATGTTCATCAAAACAAAAGCAACATTTTTGCCTGCTTTATAGATTTCCAGAAGGCCTTCGATTCCATCTGGCATGACGGTCTATTCTTGAAACTTATTGAAAGTGGTGTAGGGGGAAAAACATATGATGTAATTAAATCAATGTATACAAACAATAAATGTGCAGTTAAAATTGGAGACAAACAAACAAAATACTTCCCACAGGGGCGTGGTGTGACGCAGGGCTCGCCCATCTCACCGACACTCTTTAATATTTACATAAATGAATTGGCAAAACTACTTGAACAATCTACACCCGGCCTCACCCTATATGAATCCAAGGTTAAATTCCTCCTCTATGCAGATGACCTGGTTCTGCTGTCACCAACTAAGGAGGGTCTACAGCAGAACCTGGATCTGCTGGAGTCATTCTGTCAGACCTGGGCCCTGACAATAAACCCCCAAAAAACCAAAGTCCTTGTGTTCCAGCAAAGATCCAGACATCAGGGACCCAGAATAAATTTCACACTAGGAACAACTAAAATTGAACAAACCACTAACTACACATACTTGGGCTTAAAAATCAGCTCTACGGGAAATTTTCATCTGGCTGTGAATGAACTGAAAGAGAAAGCTAGAAGGGCTTTCTATGCCATTAAAAAATCAATCCAAATAGAAATCCCAATTAGCATTTGGCTCAAAATTTTTAAATCAGTAATTGAACCAATTGCACTCTATGGCAGTGAGGTGTGGGGACCGCGAACACAACAAGAATTTGCAAAATGGGACAAACACCCAATTGAGATCCTACATACAGAATTCTGTAAAGGTATCCTCCGGACTCAAAGGAAAACCGTAAACAATGCATGCAGGGCAGAACTAGGCCAATATCCATTAATAATTACTATCCAAAAAAGAGCCACCAAATTTTGGAAACACCTAAAAATGAGCAACCGTCACTGCTATCATTACGAAGCCCTGAAATGCCAAGAGAGGACCATAAAGAAGAATACCCTCAGTCAACTAGTCCTGGGACTCACTGAATTAACTACTAACACTACTAACAATAACCAGCCCCAGGACAGTGACATCGTAGCACAGAGAATTTGACCCAACACAATTGTCACTAAGCAAAAGGAAAAATACCTGTCATATTGGGCAGAAACAACAAAAACCAAAAACTAACTCAATTGCTACTTGGCCCTAAACAGACAGTACAACATGGCTGAATACCTGACCAAGGTAAAGGATAGCAAACTGAGAAAAACCTTGACAAGGTACAGACTTAGTGAACATAGCCTGGCGATCGAAAAAGGCAGACACAGACAGACCCGGCTGCCAAGAGAGGACAGGATATGCTCTCACTGCAGTCAGGGAGTGGTGGAGACAGAGATGCACTTCCTCACAGCTTGTGGAAAATATCAGGGCATCAGGGAGAATTTCTACCAAAAATTCACACAAATATGCCCTGAATTCAGAAATTTGAATGACGACCAAAAACTCCCATACCTACTAGGGGAACAGAGAAATTGTGTAACCTTAGCGGCACACTATGTTACAGCTTGCCATAAACAGAGGGACAACCAGTAAACCTAAGAAAAGAGTATATACAAATTATACGAATGTATATTTATACACTCAGGGATCACAGATCACAGAATCACAGAAACCCCACAGTGCAGATAGAGACCATTTTGGCCCATCGAGCCTGCACCGACACATATCCCACCCAATCCCCGTAACCCCTACACCAACACATATCCCACCCTATCCCCGTAACCCCACGTATTTAATCCCCCTAACACTAAGGGTCAATTTATCATAGCCAATCATCCTAACCCGCACATCTTTGGACTGTGGGAGGAAACCGGAGCACCCGGAGGAAACCCACGCAAACACGGGGAGAATGTGCAAACTCCACACAGACAGTCACCCGAGGCCGGATTCGAACCCGGGTCCCACTGTATGAATAGATCTGTGTTTGTGTTCAACCATAAATGTTTTTCGATGCTTTGGCAACATAAGATGTACCTTATCATGCCAATAAAGCGATTTGAATTGAATTGAAATGAATTGAGTGAGGGAGGACTGAGAGACGGTGAGTGAGGGGACTGGGAGTCGGTGAGTGACGGGGGACTGAGAGTCGGTGAGTGAGGGGACTGGGAGTCGGTGAGTGACGGGGGACTGAGAGTCGGTGAGTGAGGGAGGACTGAGAGACGGTGAGTGAGGGGGGACTGAGAGTCGGTGAGTGAGGGGACTGAGAGTCGGTGAGTGAGGGGGGACTGAGAGACTGAGTGAGGGGGGAGTGAGAGTCAGTGAGTGAGGGGGGGACTGAGAGTCGGTGAGTGAGGGGTGTGGTGTATGTGCCTTTAAGAGCAATTGTGGTGTCTGTGCCTTTAAGAGCCCCAGGTGTGCGTAATGCCGGTAATTGCCACTTGGGCTATATAAGCCTGTGTATTGTGTACATCCTTTAGAAACCCCCCCCAGACTTGCTTAGTAAATACCTATGAACCAACTCCTGTCTTCAGTGTCTTTATCAACACACGGACACTACAGTGGCGACGAAGTGGAAACGGACTTACCTGCAATTCGGCAGCACCTCAAGGACATCGATTCCACCAGCGTCCAGAAGACTCAAGGAAGTAATAGAAACTGTGGTTTCACCAGCTGGCCAAGCTGGTGGCAGGTACTGCGCTAATCCTTCCTGGGCGTCAGGCTGGGGCTCCAGCGGCGGGCTCTACAGCTGAGACAGGCAGCGAAATCGGAGGCAAGCAATAACGGACTGGGAGGGTGCACTCGGGAGACGGCCGGCGCGGCAAGCAGGTCAGCGTTTAGACCTCCGTCGGGAACGAGTCTCCAACAGTGAATAAACGGAAACCACAGTAAAACAGTGTTGTTATCGGTAGCAGCGGCGGGAAAGCGCAGGAAGCGCCATATCGTTGCTACAGAGAGAAAAAAAAAAGGCGCGGGAAGCGCCATATCTTTTTTGAAATGCCTAAGTCTGGCAATGTTGATGCTTTTGATAACGAAACAGAGCCTAACTTTGGCAATATTGATGTTTTTGATAACAAGATAGAGGATTGGACCACATATGTAGAAAGAGTGGAGGTGTTTTGCACCGCAAATGGAATAGAAGATGAAAAAAAAGCTTTAGTGCTTCTGGATCTAATGGGCGCAGAAACATACAAGCTGTTACACAACTTAATCACTCCAGCCGAACCGATGGACAAGAATTTTGAGGAGATTGTTGATACCCTACACTGCCAATTCGAGGCAGGACTGGCAGATTCTCTGCAAGACAAATTCATCTGCGATCCCCTAAGTGTACAAACACAAAAAAAGGTATCTACTGGAAAAGATTTAACACTGGACAAGGCTTTCAGTGCAATAGGAGCGACAAAGATACAGCAAAGGCCACAGGACTTCGGCACCCATGAAATGACATGGGGTTTCGAGAGATGTTATCGCTGCAGCAGATCCAACCATGACCAGAGGGATTGCTGGTTCAAAGAAAAAGCATGCAGGCGATGCGGAAAGATGGGACACATTCCAACTGTATGCCGATCTGAAAATAAAAAATCCACGAACGGGAAAAGAATCAGTAAGGAAAAGCACAGAAAGGTACAAATGATGACGGACAGTAGCTCCAAAGACCAGAAGAGCGATAGCGACTCCGGGAACAGGAGACTAAGCTCTCTCAAATTACATAATGTAATTGCCAATGAAGATTACCAGACCATTTGGGTTACCCTCATAATAGCAGGGTCCCCAGTTAAAATGGAGCTAGATACAGGATCAGCTCTAACCGTAATAAATCGACGAGATTACGAGAGGCTATTTTCGCATATACCTCTAAAAGACACATCCATTATCTTAAAAACATATACGGGGCAGAAAGTATACCCCAAAGGAAAAATAAAGGTGCCTGTGGTATACAACGGCAAAGAAATACAAAAGTTGTATTTATACATTCGACAAGATGGTGGTCCACCGTTGTTGGGACGTGAATGGATAAGGAAGATACGTTTAGACTGGCACTCCATTCAGGCACTGACGGTGACCAGTAAGGAAAAAAACAATGATGACATCATACCTGAACGATTAAAAGACATCTTGGCCAACGCCAAAGAAGTGTTTCAAGAGAAACTAGGAACCTTGAAAGGCATCACCGCCTCAATAAAAGTGGAAGATGCAGCAATTCCAAAATTTTTTAAGGCAAGACCGGTGCCATACGCAATACGTCCAGCAGTCGAGGCAGAGCTGGAGAATTTGGAAAAGGCAGGCGTATTATCCAAAATAGATTGGAGCGAATGGGCAACACCCATCGTTCCAGTCATGAAAAAAGCATTGAAAAATAACTCTGAGGAACAAAGAAAAATTCGCATCTGTGGGGACTTTAAGGTGACTGTAAACCCGGTCCTTCACACGGTACAGTATCCTCTTCCGAGGATAGAAGATATTTTCGCCTCACTATCCGGAGGGAAACGTTTCACAAAAATTGACTTGGCACAGGCATATCTACAGATGGAGGTTGAGGAGACCTCTAAAAAGTATCTCACAATAAACACACATAAAGGCCTGTACCAGTACAATCGACTGGTTTTTGGAGTAGCATCAGCTCCAGCTATCTGGCAAAGAGCTATGGAGCAAGTCCTGCAAGGGATTCCGGGGACTCAGTGCTACCTAGACGACATCCTTATAACAGGAGAAAACGACAACGAGCACCTTGCCAATTTGGAGCAGGTGCTCACTAGGCTGAAAGAACGGGGCCTACGAGCAAATCGCCCCAAGTGCGAATTTTTCCAAAATCAGATATCATATTGTGGCCACATAATTAATAAGGAAGGGTTGCATAAGTCACCTGAAAAAATTGAAGCAGTTATAAAAGCCCCAGCACCTGAAAATGTTTCACAATTGAGGTCATCCCTGGGACTAATAAATTACTATCATATATTTTTACCGAACTTATCAACTATTCTACACCCTCTTAATGATCTTCTACACACAGGAGTGATTTGGAAATGGAACGAAGACTGTAAACATGCCTTCCATAAATGTAAAGACTTAATCACATCCGAGAAAGTTTTGGCTCATTACAACCCATCACTACCAATCAGACTGGCGTGCGATGCATCCCCTTATGGCATAGGAGCGGTATTGTCCCATAGATTCCCTGGTGGCTCGGAACGGCCGATAGCTTTTGCGTCACGCTCATTGAACTCAGCTGAGCGTAACTATTCCCAGATAGACAGGGAAGCACTCAGCCTGGTATGGGGAGTGAAGAAATTCAACCATTACCTACACGGACAAAAATTTACCTTGCTGACTGACCATCAACCCCTCATCTCCATATTCAACCCTAAGAAAGGTGTTCCCATTATGACGGCACAAAGACTACAGAGGTGGTCCCTTTTTCTAGGGGCACACCAATACAACATTGAATACAAAGGGTCAAAACAGCATGGGAATGCTGACGGTTTATCGCGCCTGCCGTTGCCAACGATAGAAGAGGCACCTACAGTAGACCCAGTAGAGATATTCCACTCTACCATAGTGGAATGTCTACCGGTGACAAATTCTGCCATTGAAAGGGAGACCAGAAATGACCCTACTCTCTCACGGGTCTACGATTTAACAATGAAGGGATGGCCAGCACATGGCGAACCACTGTTGCCAGCATTCTCGCAAAGAAGAGAACAGCTGTCAGTGTGCCGAGGAACCTTGATGTGTGGATCCAGAGTGGTGATTCCACCCAAACTCCAGGATAAAGTGCTAAAGGAGCTTCACGAGGGGCATCTGGGTGGAGTGAAAATGAAGAACCTAGCTAGGGCGTTTGTATGGTGGCCAGATATCGATGGAGACATCGAAGACATGACCAAGAGCTGCCTAGGATGCCAGAAGGTCCAAAATGCTCCACCACAGGCCCCTCTACATCCATGGGAGTGGCCCTCATCTCCCTGGCAAAGGGTGCACATCGACTTTGCTGGTCCATTTATGGATTCAATGTTCTTAATCGCAGTTGATGCACACTCCAAGTGGCCGGAGGTAATAAAGATGTCCTCCACCACCACGGAAAAAACCATCACAGTATTAAGGACCATATTTGCCAGGAATGGGCTGCCGGAACAGATATGTTCTGATAATGGACCGCAATTTGTGTCCGAAGAATTCAGAAAGTTCTTAAAGAACAATGGGGTAAAGCACTACACGTCCGCCCCATACCATCCCGCCACCAATGGATTGGCTGAAAGGTTTGTCCAGACCTTTAAGAAGGCCAGAAAGGCCATGGGTAATGAAGACATAAAACTTCAGCACAAGGTGGATAACTTCTTATTTGCATATAGGAATGCAACACATATGGTTACAAACCAAACTCCCGCCATGATGTTCTACAACAGAAACCTAAGATGCCGGCTGGATTTGGTCAAGCCCAACATCCGAAGGGACGTGGAGAACCGGCAATTTCAGGGCATGAATGAAAGGCCAACTAGGGCCTTCCAGATAGGCCAACCGGTTTTGGCCCGGGACTACCGTACCAAGAAATGGCAGCCTGGAACTATCTGCACACGACTAGGACCACTGATGTGTACCGTGGACATCGGAGAAAGCATAATAAGGCGCCATGCTGACCAAATCATCAAGTCATCCGAAAAGGGACAACCTACACCACCACGCTAAACATCTAACAATGAAGTAGAGATACCCATATCTACCTCCGATCCGGTGATACTGGAACCCGATGAACCCGACACTGGCCTTCAAGCCGAATCAGCCTTGCCAGAAGAACCTACTACACCACCAGAAACGACTACACCCCCGAGGCGTTATCCGGACCGAGTCAGGAAGCCTCCTGAGAGACTAACTTATAATTAAATAATACAGCAATGTATATTATTTTGCATATAACATGTAATTAATAATTACTTAAAATATGATGTACTAGTTAGCTAGAAGGGGAGGAATTGTGGTGTATGTGCCTTTAAGAGCAATTGTGGTGTCTGTGCCTTTAAGAGCCCCAGGTGTGCGTAATGCCGGTAATTGCCACTTGGGCTATATAAGCCTGTGTATTGTGTATATCCTTTAGAAACCCCCCCCAGACTTGCTTAGTAAATACCTATGAACCAACTCCTGTCTTCAGTGTCTTTATCTACACACGGACACTACAAGGGGGGGACTGAGAGTCGGAGTGAGGGGGGACTGAGAGCCGTGAGTGAGGGGGGACTGAGAGTCGGTGAGTGAGGGGGGACTGAGAGTCGGTGAGTGAGGGGCGATTCAGAGTCTGTGAGTGAGGGAGGACTGAGTCGGTGAGTGACGGGGGACTGAGATTCGGTGAGTGAGGTGGGACTGAGTCGGTGAGTGAGGGGGGACGGAGAGTTGGTGAGTGAGGGGGACTGAGTCGGTGAGTGAGGGGGACTGAGAGTGGGTGAGTGAGAGGGACTGAGAGTCGGTGAGTGGGGGGGGGACTGAGAGTCGGTGAGTGGGGGGGGGACTGAGAGTCGGTGAGTGGGGGGGGGACAGAGTCAGTGAGTGGGGGGGGACTGAGAGTCGGTGAGTGGGGGGGGGACTGAGAGTCGGTGAGTGAGTGGGGCTGAGAGTCGGTGAGTGAGGGGGGACTGAGAGTCGGTGAGTGAGGGGGGACTGAGTCGGTGAGTGAGGGGGACTGAGGGTCAGTGAGTGAGGGGGACTGAGATTCGGTGAGTGAGGGGGGACTGAGTCGGTGAGTGAGGGGGGGTCTGAGAGTCGGTGAGTGAGGGGGGACTGAGAGTCGGTGAGTGAGGGGGGATTGAGAGTCGGTGAGTGAGTGGGGCTGAGAGTCGGTGAGTGAGGGGGGACTGAGAGTCGGTGAGTGAGGGGGGACTGAGTCGGTGAGTGAGGGGGACTGAGGGTCAGTGAGTGAGGGGGACTGAGATTCGGTGAGTGAGGGGGGACTGAGTCGGTGAGTGAGGGGGGGTCTGAGAGTCGGTGAGTGAGGGGGGACTGAGAGTCGGTGAGTGAGGGGGGATTGAGAGTCGGTGAGTGAGGGGGGGACTGAGAGTTGGTGAGTGAGGGGGACAGAGTCGGTGAGTGAGGGGGGCTGAGAGTCGCTGAGTTAAGAGGGAATGAGAGTCGGTGAGTGAGGGGGGACTGAGAGTCGCTGAGTTAAGAGGGAATGAGAGTCGGTGAGTGAGGGGGGACAGAGAGTCGGTGAGTGAGGGGGGACTGAAGAGTCGGTGAGTGAGGGGGACTGAGTCGGTGAGTGAGGGGGGACTGAGAGTCGGTGAGTGAGGGGGGACTGAGAGTCGGTGAGTGAGGGGGGACTGAGAGTCGGTGAGTGAGGGGGGACTGAGAGTCGGTGAGTGAGGGGGGACTGAGTCGGTGAGTGAGGGGGGACTGAGAGTCGGTGAGTGAGGGGGGACTGAGAGTCGGTGAGTGAGGGGGGACTGAGAGTCGGTGAGTGAGGGGGGACTGAGAGTGGGTGATTGAGGGGGACTGAGTGGGTGCGTGAGGGGGTAGTGAGAGTCGGTGAGTGAGGGGGTAGTGAGTCGGTGAGTGAGGGGGTACTGAGAGTCGGTGAGTGAGTGGGACTGAGTCGGTGAGTGAGGGGGGACTGAGAGTCGGTGAGTGGGGGGGACTGAGTCGGTGAGTGAGGCGGTAGTGAGAGTCGGTGAGTGAGGGGGACTGAGTCGGTGAGTGAGGGGGGACTGAGTCTGTGAGTGAGGGGGGACTGAGAGTCTGTGAGTGAGGGGGGACTGAGTGTCGGTGAGTGAGGGGGTCTGAGAGTCGGTGAGTGAGGGGGGACTGAGAGTCGGTGAGTGAGGGGGGACTGAGAGTCGGTGAGTGAGGGGGGACTGAGTCGGTGAGTGAGGGGGGACTGAGAGTCGGTGAGTGAGGGGGACTGAGTGGGTGAGTGAGGGGGTAGTGAGAGTCGGTGAGTGAGGGGGTAGTGAGAGTCGGTGAGTGAGGGGGTAGTGAGAGTCGGTGAGTGAGGGGGACTGAGTCGGTGAGTGAGGGGAGACTGAGAGTCGGTGAGTGGGGGGGACTGAGTCGGTGAGTGAGGGGGTAGTGAGAGTCGGTGAGTGAGGGGGGACTGAGTCGGTGAGTGAGGGGGGACTGAGTCTGTGAGTGAGGGGGGACTGAGTGTCGGTGAGTGAGGGGGGACTGAGTGTCGGTGAGTGAGGGGGGACTGAGAGTCGGTGAGTGAGGGGGGACTGAGAGTCGGTGAGTGAGGGGGGACTGAGAGTCGGTGAGTGAGGGGGTCTGAGAGTCGGTGAGTGAGGGGGGACTGAGAGTCGGTTAATTGAGGTTCTGAGTCGGTGAGTGAGGGGGGACTGAGAGTCGGTGAGTGAGGGGGGACTGAGTTGGTGAGTGAGGGGGGACTGAGAGTCGGTGAGTGAGGGGGGACTGAGAGTCGGTGAGTGAGGGGGGACTGAGAGTCGGTGAGTGAGAGGGACAGAGTCGGTGAGTGAGGGGGGACTGGGAGTCGGTCAGTGAGTGAGAGGACGTCGCTTTTAACCGGGTCCATACCCAGACTCCAAGAGGACCCCCCCCCCCGACCACCAGAGATCAGCGGGGTACATATCAGGACCACTACAAAGACCACCACCACACCAACCGAGACCAGAGAGGATCCCCATGCAAAACAACAATGTCAGACCTGCACCACACCTGTCCCACAGGGGAACAGGACCGCTCCCAGCCAGACAGAGGGAGAGATGCACAGGACGTACGCAATACCTCAGACAGAAACAATCCATTAAGAGACAATAAGCAGATGTGCAGCAGCATCTACTTCCGCCTTATGGATCAAGGACTAATTAATAGAAAGAACTGTAACCAAATAGTATTAACTTTTATAGACAACTGAGATGATCTTTTTTTCCCACACTTAGACACGACAAACACGTACCACTCTTTAACCTATCATTGTAAAAGATCAAACTTAACATGAAATCCTTATATATTTCGACCTGGAATATCCAAGGTCTACGCTCTTCGGTGCTAGACGTGAAGAGTAGGACCCCAGAGTTCATAGATGAAACTAAAGATCTAGATATTATCATTTTACAGGAAACTTGGTACAAAGGAAAAGGACACACTGGCTGTCCCCAACGATACACTGAGCTGGTGGTCCCCTCCAATAAATTACCAAATGTAACCCAAGGCAGAGACTCCGGAGGCATACTGATCTGGTTTAAAACAGAACTTAAGAATTACATCATCAAATTTATATAAAAGGGCGAAAACCACATGTGGCTCAAAATTGAGAGGGAGATTATCTCAAACACCCAAGATGTTTACATTTGCGCACTTTACATCCCTCCAATGGATTCCCCGTACTTTAAAGAGGACACCTTCTCCAACATAGAGAGGGAAATTATCCAATACCAGGCCCAGGGGAACGTGTTGATTTGTGGCGACCTCAATTCAAGAACGGGCGAAGAACCAGACTTCACCAATAATCAGGGAAACAATTACGTCTTCGGGAATAACCACTTTGACATCCCTTCCCTTCCATACAGGCATAACTGCGACAAGCAGACAAATACCAACGGAAAACAGCTACTACAGCTCTGTCGAAACCTGGGTCTGTACATTGTCAATGGTAGGTTCATAGGAGACCTCCTAGGAAGATCGACCTATTGCTCACCTCTTGGCTGCAGCACAGTAGACTATATGATTACAGATTTGGACCCATCCTCTTTCAGAGCATTCACAGTCAAACCACAAACAACACTGTCAGATCACAGTCAAATTACTATGTATCTCAAAAGGACAGAAACAAACAACATAGAAACACAACCCAGTAAACTGTACAACACCAAAAAATCGTACAGATGGGCCAAAAACGACACGGAAAAATATCAGAAAACAATTAGCAATGCATCAACTCAAGCTCTCTTGGACACCTTTCTGGATAACATATACACTCACAATAAAGAAGGCATAAACCGGGCAGTAAATAATCTAAACGATATTTTTGATAATTTGGCAACAAGTGCAAACTTGAAAGCCCGCAAGAACAAACCCAAAACAAAAAACTATGAAAAATGGTTTGACCCAGATTGCCATAACATGAGGAAAAAACTTAGAAAAATATCAAACCAAAAACACAGACATCCAGAAAACGAGGAATTACGCCTTACTTATTGTCAGACACTAACACAATACAGAAACACACTCAGAACCAAAAAAGAGCAATATATTAAGAATACACTCAGCTCCATGGAGGAATCCATTGATTCCAATTGTTTCTGGGACAACTTGAATACACTACACAAAAAACAACACGACGAATTGGCCATTCAAAATGGCGACACATGGGTAAACCGCTTTGAAAGATTATACCAGAAAAACACACTAAGGCCAGAGCAACACCAAATATGCAAAAAACTGGAAAAGCTAGAAATGGCCATAAAAGATAACCAAAACCTGCTAGACTCCATAATAACAGAAAAAGAACTTTTTGAAAAACTCAAGGACCTGAAACCAGGAAAAGCTTGCGGGACAGACGGCATACTAAACGAGATGTTTAAACACACAGACGACAAAATTAAACTGGCTATCCTAAAACTCTTCAACTTGGTTCTGAGTGTCGGTTACTTCCCTGATATCTGGAACAAAGGACTCATAACGCCCATATACAAAAGTGGGGACAAAGTCGACCCAAACAACTGTCGAGGCATCTGTGTAAACAGTAACCTGGGGAAGGTATTCTGTAGCACCATAAAAAAAGACTTATAAACTTCCTTGAGGAGCACAATGTCCTGAGTAAAAGCCAAATTGGATTCCTGCCAAACTATAGAACATCAGATCATATCTTCACCCTACAGACCCTAATTGACAAACACGTTCACAATAACAAAAGCAAAATCTACGCATGCTTTATAGATTTCCAGAAGGCTTTCGACTCCATCTGGCATGACGGTTTATTCCTGAAACTTATCGAAAGCGGGGTAGGGGGAAAAACATATGATGTAATTAAATCAATGTATACAAACAACAAATGTGCAGTTAAAATTGGAGACAAACAAACAAAATACTTCCCACAGGGGCGGGGGGTGACGCAGGGCTCGCCAATCTCACCGACACTCTTTAATATTTACATAAATGAATTGGCAAAACTACTTGAACAATCTACAGCACCCGGCCTCACCCTATATGAATCCAAGGTTAAATTCCTCCTCTATGCAGACGACCTGGTTCTGCTGTCACCAACTAAGGAGGGTCTACAGCAGAACCTGGACCTGGTGGAGTCATACTGCCAGACTTGGGCGCTGATAATAAATCCCCAAAAAACCAAAGTCCTTGTGTTCCAGCAAAGATCCAAATATCAGGGACCAAAATAAATTTCACACTAGGAACAACCAAAATTGAACAAACCACTAACTACACATACTTGGGCTTAAAAATCAGTTCTACGGGAAACTTCAAACTGGCTGTGAATGAACTGAAAGAGAAAGCAAGAAGGGCTTTCTATGCCATTAAAAAATCAATCCAAATAGATATCCCAATTAGCATTTGGCTAAAAAATTTCAAATCAGTAATTGAACCAATTGCACTCTATGGCAGTGAGTGAGGGGGGAATGAGAGTCGGTGAGTGACAGGGACTGAGAGTCGGTGAGTGAGAGGGACTGAGAGTCGGTGAGTGAGTGGGGCTGAGAGTTGGTGAGTGAGGGGGGACTGAGAGTCGGTGAGTGAGCGGGGACTGCGAGTCGGTGAGTGAGGGTGGACTGAGAGTCGGTGAGTGAGGGGGGACAGAGTCGGTGAGTGAGGGGGACTGAGAGTCGGTGAGTGAGGGGGGAGTGAGAGTCGGTGAGTGAGGGGGACTGTGGGTCGGTGAGTGAGCCGGGACTGAGAGTCGGTGAGTGAGGGGGACTGAGAGTCGGTGAGTGAGGGGGACTGAGTCGGTGAGTGAGGGGGGACTGAGAGTCGGTGAGTGAGGGGGGACTGAGAGTCAGTGAGTGAGGGGGGACTGAGAGTCGGTGAGTGAGGGGGGACTGAGAGTCGGTGAGTGAGGGGGGACTGAGTCAGTGAGTGAGGGGGGACTGAGAGTCGGTGAGTGAGGGCGGACTGAGAGTCTGTGAGTGAGGGGGACTGATAGTCGGTGAGTGAGTGGGGACTGTGAGTCGGTGAGTGAGGGAGGACTGAGAGTCGGTGAGTGAGGGGGGACTGATAGTCGGTGAGTGAGGGGGGACTGAGAGCCGGTGAGTGAGGGAGGACCGGTAGTCGGTGAGTGAGGGGGGACTGAGAGCCGGTGAGTGAGGGGGGACTGAGAGTCGGTGAGTGTGGGGGGACTGAGTCGGTGAGTGAGGGGGGGGACTGAGTGTCGGTGAGTGAGGGGGGACTGAGAGTCGGTGAGTGAGGGGGGACTGAGAGTCGGTGAGTGAGGGGTGACTGAGAGTCGGTTAGTGTGGGGGGACTGAGTCGGTGAGTGAGGGGGGGGACTGAGTGTCGGTGAGTGAGGGGGGACTGAGTGTCGGTGAGTGAGGGGGGACTGAATGCCGGTGAGTGTGGGGGGACTGAGTCGGTGAGTGAGGGGGGGACTGAGTGTCGGTGAGTGAGGGGGGACTGAGTGTCGGTGAGTGAGGGGGGACTGAGTGTCGGTGAGTGAGGGGGGACTGAGTGTCGGTGAGTGAGGGTGGACTGAGAGTCGGTGAGTGAGGGGGGACTGAGAGTCGGTGAGTGAGGGGGAACTGAGAGTCGGTGAGTGAGGGCGGACTGAGAGTCGGTGAGTGAGGGGGGACTGAGATTCTGTGTGAGGGGGACTGATAGTCGGTGAGTGAGGGGGGACTGAGAGTCGGTGAGTGAGGGGGGACTGAGAGTCGGTGAGTGCGAGGGACTGAGAGTCGGTGAGTGAGGGGGGACTGAGAGTCGGTGAGTGAGGGGGGACTGAGAGTCGGTGAGTGAGGGGGGACTGAGAGTCGGTGAGTGAGCGGGGACTGAGAGTCGGTGAGTGAGGGGGGACTGAGAGTCGGTGAGTGAGGGGGGACTGAGAGTCGGTGAGTGAGGGGGGACTGAGAGTCGGTGAGTGAGGGGGGGACTGAGAGTCGGTGAGTGAGGGGGGACTGAGAGTCGGAGAGTGAGGGGGGACTGAGAGTCGGTGAGTGAGGGGGGACTGAGAGTCGGTGAGTGAGGAGGGACTGAGCTCAAAATTTTCAAATCAGTAATTGAACCAATTGCACTCTATGGCAGTGAGGTATGGGGACCACTAACTCAACAAGAATTCGCAAAATGGGACAAACACCCAATTGAGATCCTACATGCAGAATTCTGTAAAAGTACCCTCCGGACTCAAAGGAAAACAGTAAACAATGCATGCAGGGCGGAACTAGGCCAATATCCATTAATAATCACTATCCAAAAAAGAGCCACCAAATTTTGGAATCACCTACAAATGAGCAACCCCCAATGCTATCACTACGACGCCCTGAAATGCCAAGAGCTGACCATAAAGAAGAATACATAAGAACATAAGAACATAAGAAATAGGAGCAGGAGTAGGCCAATTGGCCCCTCGAGCCTGCTCCGCCATTCAATAAGATCATGGCTGATCTGATCCTAACCGCCAATCCACTATGACAGGACTATCTCCTGAATCTAACAGCATCAGACACACGAAAACAGGAGCAGGATCAGGCTACACGGCCCCTGGGCCCGCTCCGCTACCCACAGGGCCATGACCTATCCGAACCCAGACTCATGTCCAAATTCCTGCCCGCTCCCCGTAACCCTTAATTCCCTTTTCTACTAGGAAACTGTCTATTTCTGTTTTAAATTTATGTAATGATGTAGCTTCGACAGCTTTTTGGGGCAGCATATTCCATGGACCTACCACCCTCTGAGTGAAGTAGTTCCTCCTCATCTCAGTTTTGAAAGAGCAGCCCCTTATTCTAAGACTATGCCCCCTATTTCTAGTTTCACCCATCTGGAACATCCTCCCTGCATCCACCCGATCCAACCCCTTCATAATCTTATATGTTTCAATAAGATCGCCTCTCATTCTTCTGAACTCCAATGAGTAGAGTCCCAATCTACTCAACCTCTCCTCATATGTCCATCCCCTCATCCCCGGGATTAATCGAGTGAACCTTCTTTGTACTGACTCGAGAGCAAGTATGTCCTTTCTTAAGTATGGACACCAAAACTGTATGCAGTATTCCAGGTGCGGTCTCACCAATACCTTGTACAACTGAAGCAATACCTCCCTAGTTTTATATTCTATCCCCCTAGCAATGAAAGCCAACATTCCATTGGCCTTCTTAATCACTTGCTGCACCTGCATACTAACCTTTTGAGTTTCGTGCACCAGGACCCCCAGATCCCTTTGTACTTCAGTACTTTCAAGTTTCTTGCCATTAAGATAATAACTTGCTCTACGATTTTTCCTGCCAAAGTGCATAACCTCACACTTTCCAGTATTGTATTCCATCTGCCAAATCTCTGCCCACTTACTTAGCCTGTCTATGTCCCCTTGCAGGTTTTTTATGTCCTCCTCACTCACTACTTTCCCTCCCATCTTAGTATCATCTGCAAACTTTGACGTGTTACACTCGGTCCCCTCCTCCAAATCGTTAAAATAGATTGTAAAGAGTTGGGGACCCAGCACTGACCCCTGCGGAACACCACTGGTTACTGATTGCCAGTCTGAATATGAACCATTTATCCCAACTCTCTGCCTTCTGTTAGATAGCCAATCCTCTATCCATGCCAGAATATTACCCCCAATCCCGTGATTTTTTATCTTAAGCAATAATATTTTGTGTGGCACCTTGTCAAATGCCTTTTGGAAGTCTAAATACACTACGTCCACTGGTTCACCTTTATCCACCCTATATGTTACTTCCTCAAAGAACTCCAGCAAATTTGTCAAACATGACTTCCCCTTCATAAAACCATGCTGACTTTGTCTTATTAAATTATGATTATCCAAATGTCCTGTTACTGTCTCCTTAATAATGGACTCCAAAATTTTACCTACCACAGATGTTAGGCTAACCGGTCTATAGTTTCCAGCCTTCTGTCTACTGCCCTTTTTAAATAAGGGTGTTACATTAGCAGTTTTCCAGTCTGCCGGGACCTTTGCTGAGTCCAGGGAGTTTTGGAAGATTATTACCAATGCATCCACAATCCCTACCGCCACTTCCCTCAAAACCCTGGGATGTAAGCCATCAGGTCCAGGTGATTTATCCGCCTTGAGTCCCATTATTTTACCAAGTACTACTTCCTTAGTGATTTTAATCGTATTTAGCTCCTCCCCCGCTATAGCCCCCTGCTTGTCAAGTGTTGGGATATTCTTGGTGTCCTCTACTGTAAAGACTGATACAAAATATTCATTCAGTGTTTTTGCCATCTCCATATTTCCCACCATTAATTTCCCGGTCTCATCCTCTAAGGGACCAACATTTACTTTAGCCACCCTTTTTCTTTTTATATAACTATAAAAACTCTTACTATCTATCTTTATATTTTTTGCTAATTTACTTTCATAATGTATCTTCCCTTTCTTAATCAATCTTTTTGTTATTTTTTGCTGTCTTTTAAAGTTTTCCCAATCCTCTATCCTCCCACTAGATTTGGCTACCTTATATGCCCTTGTTTTTAGTCGAATACTATCCTTAATTTCTTTACTTAGCCACGGATGGCTGTCTTTTCTTTTACACCCTTTTTTTCTCAGTGGAATATACTTTTTTTGGAATTTGTAAAATAACTCCTTAAATGTACACCACTGATCATGTATCGTCTTATCCTTTAACCTATTTTCCCAATCCACTTTACTCAATTCCGCTCTCATACCTTCATAGTCTCCTTTATTCAAGCTTAGCACGCTTGTTTGAGATACAGCCTCCTCACCCTCTAACTGAATATGGAATTCAACCATGTTATGGTCACTCATTCCAAGGGGATCCTTTACTAGGACATTTTTAATTAATCCTGTCTCGTTACACAGGACCAGATCTAAGGTTGCTTGCCCCCTGGTTGGTTCAGTTACATACTGCTCAAGAAACCCATCCCTAATACGCTCAATGAACTCATCCTCAAGGCAGCCCTGCCCAATTTGATTCGTCCAATTTATATGATAGTTAAAATCCCCCATAATTATAGATGTTCCCTTATTACAAGCCTCAACTATTTCCTGATTGATACTCCGTCCAACCGAGTTGCGACTGTTCGGAGGCCTATATACTACACCCACTAGTGTTTTTTTCCCCTTATTATTCCTTATCTCCACCCAAACTGTTTCATTATCCTGATCCTTTGACCCAATATCATTTCTCTGTATTACAGTGATTCCTTCCTTTATTAACATAGCCACCCCACCTCCCCTTCCTTCCTGATCGTTAAATAACCTGGTATGTTTAATTCCCAGGCATTGTCACCCTGCAGCCATGTTTCTGTAATGGCCACAAGATCATACCCATATGTAGTTATTTGTGCCACTAACTCGTCTATTTTGTTACGAATGCTACGTGCATTCAGATAGAGAACTTTCAAATATGTTTTGTGACACTTAGTTCCTGCTATTGCCCTTTTTATTACTTTACCTTTTACTCCACACCTTCTACCCCTTCCTGACACGCTCTGGTTTTTAATTTCCCCACTGCTACCTAAGTCTATGACCTTCTCTGTTGTCATTTGTATTATTTGCTCTCTGGGAACCTCCCCCCCACTAGTTAGTTTAAAGCCCTCTCTACAGCCCTAGTTATATGATCCGCCAGGACTCTAGTCCCAGCACTGGCCAAGTGAAGCCCGTCCCAACGGAACAGCTCCCTCCTGTCCCAGTACTGGTGCCAGTGTCCCAGGAAGCAAAACCCATTTCTCCCACACCAGTCTTTGAGCCACGCATTTAACTCTCTTATTTTATTTGTCCTAGCCAAATTCGCTCGTGGCTCAGGTAATAATCCAGAGATTATTACCCTTGTGGTTCTGCTTTTTAATTTGGCCCCTAGCTGCTCAAACTCCCTCAGCAGAACCTCCTTCCTTGTCCTATCTATGTCGTTGGTACCAACATGGACCACGACAACTGGATCCTCCCCCTCCCACTCCAAGTTTCTGTCCAGCCCAGAGGAGATGTCCTTAACCCTGGCACCGGGTAGGCAACACAGCCTACGGGACTCTCGCTCTTGGCTGCAGAGAACTCTATCTATCCCCCTAATAATACTATCCCCTACCACTACAACATTTCTATTTACTCCCCCCTCTTGAATGGCCCCCCTTTCCACGGTGCTGTGGCCAGGTTGCTCATCCTCCCTGCAGCCCCTGCTTCCGTCTCCACAGGGAGTAAGAAGCTCGAACCTGTTGGACAAGAGCAAGGGCTGCGGCTCCTCCAACACTACCTTCTGGATCCCCGTACCTGCCTCACTCGTGGTCACACCGTCCAGTCCCTGACCATGGGCTACATCTGAATTAATTAACTTCATAGGTGTGACCACCTCCTGATACACAGAGTCCAGGTACTTCTCCCCCTCCCTGATGTGTCGCAGTATCTGAAGCTCAGACTCCAGCTCATCAACACGGAGCTGGAGATCCTGTAGCAGCAGACACTTGTCACAGATGTAATCACCGTTAGCCTCAATGGGGTCTACCGGCTCCCACATCTCGCAACAGTAACACATCATCTGCTCCATTCTATGTAATTAATTATACATTTTTTTATTTAATTAGATTAAATCAATCCCTCTAAATTACACCAGTTTAATGGTTAACCAACTGTCTCCCTTACAGCACAGACCCTAGAAAAAAACCGCCGAATTTAAGCTTGTAATAAAAAGAAGAAATACTCACCAACCAATCCAACCAATCACCTACCTGCTTCCTGGTGACGTCACTCTTGGATTATTTTTTACCTCTCTCCTCTGCTGTTGATTTGGTATGTCTCTGGTCGCTGCCGCTGGTTTTTATGCCGGTTATAGCTCCTCCTCCTGACCTCGCTGCTCACTCCTAGGTCCGATGCTGGTCTCGGGCCTCTGGTCGCTGCCGCTGGTTTTTATGCCGGTTATAGCTCCTCCTCCTGACCTCGCTGCTCACTCCTAGGTCCGATGCTGGTCTCGGGCCTCTGGTCGCTGCCGCTGGTTTTTATGCCGGTTATAGCTCCTCCTCCTGACCTCGCTGCTCACTCCTAGGTCCGATGCTGGTCTCGGGCCTCTGGTCGCTGCCGCTACCCTCAGTCAACTAGTCCTGGGACTCAGTGAAGTAACTACTAACAATACTAACAATAACCAGCCCCAGGACAGTGACAGGGTAACACAAAGAATTCGACCCAACACAATCGTCGCTAAGCAAAAGGAAAAAACCTGACATATTGGGCAGAAACAACAAAAACCCAAAGCAAACTCAATTGCTACCTGGCCCTAAACAGACAATACAACATAGCTGATTACCTGACCATGGTAAAGGATAACAAACTGAGAAGAACCTTGACAAGGTACAGACTTAGCGAACATAGCCTAGCGATCGAAAAAGGCAGACACAGGCAGACCAGGCTGCCAAGAGAGGACAGGATATGCTCTCACTGCAGTCAGGGAGTAGTGGAGACAGAGATGCACTTCCTCACAGCCTGTGGAAAATACCAGGGCATCAGGGAGAATTTCTACCAAAAATTCTCACACATATGCCCTGAATTCAGAAATCTGAATGACAACCAAAAACTCCCATACCTACTGGGGGAGGAGAGAAGCTGTGAAACACTGGCGGCACACTATGTTACAGCTTGCCATGAACAGAGGGACAAACAGTAAACTAAGAAAAGAGTATATATAAATAATGCGACTGTATATTTATACACTCAGGGATATACCTGTTTATACACTGTATGAATAGAACTGCGTTTATGTGTTCAACCATAAATGTATTTTGATGCTTTGGCAACATAAGATGTATCTTATCATGCCAATAAAGCGATTTGAATTTGAATTTGACTGTGAGGGGTGACTGTGAGCCAGTGAGTGAGGGGGGACAGAGTCGGTGAGTGAGGGGGGACAGAGTCGGTGAGTGAGGGGGGACTGAGTCGGTGAGTGAGGGGGGACTGAGTCGGTGAGTGACAGGGACTGAGAGTCGGTGAGTGACAGGGACTGAGAGTCGGTGAGTGAGTGGGGCTGAGAGTCGGTGAGTGAGGGGGGGTTGAGTCGGTGAGTGAGGGGGGACTGAGAGTCGGTGAGTGACAGGGACTGAGAGTCGGTGAGTGAGTGGGGCTGAGAGTCGGTGAGTGAGGGGGGATTGAGTCGGTGAGTGAGGGGGGACTGAGTCGGTGAGTGACAGGGACTGAAAGTCGGTGAGTGAGGGGGGACTGAGAGTCGGTGAGTGAGTGGGGACTGAGTCGGTGAGTGACAGGGACTGAGAGTCGGTGAGTGGGGGGGACTGAGTCGGTGAGTGAGGGGGGACTGAGAGTCGGTGAGTGAGGGGGGACTGAGAGTCGGTGAGTGAGGGGGGACTGAGAGTCGGTGAGTGAGGGGGGACTGAGAGTCGGTGAGTGAGGGGGACTGAGAGTCGGTGAGTGAGGGGGACTGAGAGTCGGTGAGTGAGGGGGGACTGAGAGTCGGTGAGTGAGGGGGGACTGAGTCGGTGAGTGAGGGGGGACTGAGTCGGTGAGTGAGGGGGGACTGAGAGTCGGTGAGTGAGGGGGTACTGAATGTCGGTGAGTGAGGGGGACTGAGAGTCGGTGAGTGAGGGGGGACTGAGAGTCGTTGAGTGAGGGGGGACTGAGAGTCGGTGAGTGAGGGGGGACTGAGAGTCAGTGAGTGAGGGGTGACTGAGAGTCAGTGAGTGAGAGGGGACTGAGTCGGTGAGTGAGGGGGGACAGAGTCGGTGAGTGAGGCGGGACTGAGAGTCGGTGAGTGGGGAGACTGAGACGGTGAGTGAGGAGGGGACTGAGAGTCGGTGAGTGAGTGGGGCTGAGAGTCGGTGAGTGAGGGGGGACTGAGAGTCGGTGAGTGAGGGGGGACTGAGAGTCGGTGAGTGAGGGGGGACTGAGAGTCGGTGAGTGAGGGGGGACTGGGAGTCGGTGAGTGAGGGGGGACTGAGAGTCGGTGAGTGAGGGGGGACTGAGAGTCGGTGAGTGAGGGGGGACTGAGAGACGGTGAGTGAGGGGGACAGAGTCAGGGAGTGAGGGGGACTGAGAGTCGGTGAGTGAGGGGGACTGTGGGTCGGTGAGTGAGGGGGGACTGAGAGTCGGTGAGTGAGGGGGACTGAGAGTCGGTGAGTGAGGGGGGACTGAGAGTCGGTGAGTGAGGGGGGACTGAGAGTCGGTGAGTGAGGGGGGACTGAGAGTCGGTGAGTGAGGGGGGACTGAGAGTCGGTGAGTGAGGGGGGACTGAGAGCCGATGAGTGAGGGGGGACTGAGAGTCGGTGAGTGTGGGGGGAATGAGTCGGTGAGTGAGGGGGGACTGAGAGTCGGTGAGTGAGGGGGAACTGAGAGTCGGTGAGTGAGGGGGGACTGAGAGTCGGTGAGTGAGGGGGGACTGCGATTCGGTGAGGTGAGGGGAGACTGCGATTCGGTGAGTGTGGAGGGACTGAGAGTCGGTGATGGGGGACTGAGAGTCGGTGAGTGAGGGAGGACTGAGACTCAGTGAGTGAGGGGGGACTGAGAGTCAGTGAGTGAGGGGGGACAGAGTCGGTGAGTGAGGCGGGACTGAGTGTCGGTGAGTGGGGGGGACTGAGAGTCGGTGAGTGGGGGGACTGAGTCGGTGAGTGAGGAGGGGACTGAGAGTCGGTGAGTGAGTGGGGCTGAGAGTCGTTGAGTGAGGGGGGACTGAGAGTCGGTGAGTGAGGGGGGACTGAGAGTCGGTGAGTGAGGGGGGACTGAGAGTCCGTGAGTGAGGGGGGACTGAGTGTCGGTGAGTGAGGGGGGACTGAGAGTTGGTGAGTGAGGGGGGACTGCGATTTGGTGAGGTGAGGGGGGACTGCGATTCGGTGAGTGTGGAGGGAATGAGAGTCGGTGAGGGGGGACTGAGAGTCGGTGAGTGAGGGAGGACTGAGAGTCGGTGAGTGAGGGGGGACTGAGAGTCAGTGAGTGAGGGGGGACTGAGTCAGTGAGTGAGGGGGGACAGAGTCGGTGAGTGAGGCGGGACTGAGAGTCGGTGAGTGGGGGGACTGAGAGTCGGTGAGTGGGGGGACTGAGTCGGTGAGTGAGGAGGGGACTGAGAGTCGGTGAGTGAGTGGGGCTGAGAGTCGGTGAGTGAGGGGGGACTGAGAGTCGGTGAGTGAGGGGGGACTGAGAGTCGGTGAGTGAGGGGGTACTGAGAGTCGGTGAGTGAGGGGGGACTGTGAGTCGGTGAGTGAGGGGGGACTGAGAGTCGGTGAGTGAGGGGGGACTGAGAGTCGGTGAGTGTGGGGGGACTGAGAGACGGTGAGTGAGGGGGACAGAGTCAGTGAGTGAGGGGGACTGAGAGTCGGTGAGTGAGGGGGACTGTGGGTCGGTGAGTGAGGGGGGACTGAGAGTCGGTGAGTGAGGGGGACTGAGAGTCGGTGAGTGAGGGGGGACTGAGAGTCGGTGAGTGAGGGGGGACTGAGAGTCGGTGAGTGAGGGGGGACTGAGAGTCGGTGAGTGAGGGGGGACTGAGAGTCGGTGAGTGAGGGGGGACTGAGAGCCGGTGAGTGAGGGGGGACTGAGAGTCGGTGAGTGTGGGGGGGGACTGAGTGTCGGTGAGTGAGGGGGGACTGAGTGTCGGTGAGTGAGGGGGGACTGAGTGTCGGTGAGTGAGGGGGGACTGAAAGTCGGTGAGTGAGGGGGGACTGAGAGTCGGTGAGTGAGGGGGGACGGAGAGTCGGTGAGTGAGGGGGGACTGAGAGTCGGTGAGTGAGGGGGAACTGAGAGTCGGTGAGTGAGGGGGGACTGAGAGTCGGTGAGTGAGGGGGGACTGCGATTCGGTGAGGTGAGGGGAGACTGCGATTCGGTGAGTGTGGAGGGACTGAGAGTCGGTGATGGGGGACTGAGAGTCGGTGAGTGAGGGAGGACTGAGACTCGGTGAGTGAGGGGGGACTGAGAGTCAGTGAGTGAGGGGGGGCTGAGTCAGTGAGTGAGGGGGGACAGAGTCGGTGAGTGAGGCGGGACTGAGAGTCGGTGAGTGGGGGGGACTGAGAGTCGGTGAGTGGGGGGACTGAGTCGGTGAGTGAGGAGGGGACTGAGAGTCGGTGAGTGAGTGGGGCTGAGAGTCGTTGAGTGAGGGGGGACTGAGAGTCGGTGAGTGAGGGGGGACTGAGAGTCGGTGAGTGAGGGGGGACTGAGAATCCGTGAGTGAGGGGGGACTGAGTGTCGGTGAGTGAGGGGGGACTGAGAGTCGGTGAGTGAGGGGGGACTGCGATTTGGTGAGGTGAGGGGGGACTGCGATTCGGTGAGTGTGGAGGGACTGAGAGTCGGTGAGGGGGGACTGAGAGTCGGTGAGTGAGGGAGGACTGAGAGTCGGTGAGTGAGGGGGGACTGAGAGTCAGTGAGTGAGGGGGGACTGAGTCAGTGAGTGAGGGGGGACAGAGTCGGTGAGTGAGGCGGGACTGAGAGTCGGTGAGTGGGGGGGACTGAGAGTCGGTGAGTGGGGGGACTGAGTCGGTGAGTGAGGAGGGGACTGAGAGTCGGTGAGTGAGTGGGGCTGAGAGTCGGTGAGTGAGGGGGGACTGAGAGTCGGTGAGTGAGGGGGAATGAGAGTCGGTGAGTGAGGGGGACTGAGAGTCGGTGAGTGAGGGGGGACTGAGTGTCGGTGAGTGAGGGGGTACTGAGAGTCGGTGAGTGAGAGGGACTGAGAGCCGGTGAGTGAGCGGGGACTGAGAGTCGGTGAGTGAGCGGGGACTGAGAGTCGGTGAGTGAGGGGGGACTGAGAGTCGGTGAGTGAGGGGGGACTAAGAGTCGGTGAGTGAGGGGGACTGAGAGTCGGTGAGTGAGGGTTGACTGAGAGTTGGTGAGTGAGGGGGGACTGTGAGGGGGGACTGAGTCGGTGAGTGAGGGGACAGAGAGTCGGTGAGTGAGGGGGGACTGAGAGTCGGTGAGTGACAGGGACGGAGAGTCGGTGAGTGAGTGGGGCTGAGAGTCGGTGAGTGAGGGGGGACTGAGCCGGTGAGTGAGGGGGGAATGAGAGTCGGTGAGTGAGGGGGGTCAGAGAGTCGGTGAGTGAGGGGGGACTGAGAATCGGTGAGTGAGGGGGGACTGAGAGTCGGTGAGTGAGGGGGACCGAGTGTCGGAGAGTGAGGGGGGGGGGACTGAGAGTCGGTGAGTGAGGGGGGACTGAGTCGGTGAGTGAGGGGGGACTGGGAGTCGGTGAGTGAGGGGGGACTGAGAGTCGGTGAGTGAGGGGGGACTGAGAGTCGGTGAGTGAGGGGGACTGAGAGTCGGTGAGTGAGGGGGGACTGAGAGTCGGTGAGTGAGGGGGGACTGAGAGTCGGTCAGTGAGGGGTGGCTGAGAGTCGGTGAGTGAGGGGGGACTGAGAGTCGGTGAGTGAGGGGGGACTGAGAGTCGGTGAGTGAGGGGGACTGAGAGTCGGTGAGTGAGGGGGGACTGAGAGTCGGTGAGTGAGGGGGGACTGAGAGTCGGTGAGTGAGGGGGGACTGAGAGTCGGTGAGTGAGGGGGGACTGAGAGACTGTGAGTGAGGGGGACTGATAGTCGGTGAGTGAGGGGGGATTGATAGTCGGTGAGTGAGGGGGGACTGAGAGCCGGTGAGTGAGGGGGGACTGAGAGTCGGTGAGTGTGGGGGGAATGAGTCGGTGAGTGAGGGGGGGGACTGAGTGTCGGTGAGTGAGGGGGGACTGAGTGTCGGTGAGTGAGGGGGGACTGAGTGTCGGTGAGTGAGGGGGGACTGAGAGTCGGTGAGTGAGGGGGGACTGAGAGTCGGTGAGTGAGGGGGGACAGAGAGTCGGTGAGTGAGGGGGGACTGAGAGTCGGTGAGTGAGGGGGGACTGAGAGTCGGTGAGTGAGGGGGGACTGAGAGTCGGTGAGTGAGGGGGGACTGCGATTCGGTGAGGTGAGGGGAGACTGCGATTCGGTGAGTGTGGAGGGACTGAGAGTCGGTGATGGGGGACTGAGAGTCGGTGAGTGAGGGAGGACTGAGACTCGGTGAGTGAGGGGGGACTGAGAGTCAGTGAGTGAGGGGGGACTGAGTCAGTGAGTGAGGGGGGACAGAGTCGGTGAGTGAGGCGGGACTGAGAGTCGGTGAGTGGGGGGGACTGAGAGTCGGTGAGTGGGGGGACTGAGTCGGTGAGTGAGGAGGGGACTGAGAGTCGGTGAGTGAGTGGGGCTGAGAGTCGTTGAGTGAGGGGGGACTGAGAGTCGGTGAGTGAGGGGGGACTGAGAGTCGGTGAGTGAGGGGGGACTGAGAGTCGGTGAGTGAGGGGGGACTGAGTGTCGGTGAGTGAGGGGGGACTGAGAGTCGGTGAGTGAGGGGGGACTGCGATTCGGTGAGGTGAGGGGGGACTGCGATTCGGTGAGTGTGGAGGGACTGAGAGTCGGTGAGGGGGGACTGAGAGTCGGTGAGTGAGGGAGGACTGAGAGTCGGTGAGTGAGGGGGGACTGAGAGTCAGTGAGTGAGGGGGGACTGAGTCAGTGAGTGAGGGGGGACAGAGTCGGTGAGTGAGGCGGGAATGAGAGTCGGTGAGTGGGGGGGACTGAGAGTCGGTGAGTGGGGGGACTGAGTCGGTGAGTGAGGAGGGGAGTGAGAGTCGGTGAGTGAGTGGGGCTGAGAGTCGGTGAGTGAGGGGGGACTGAGAGTCGGTGAGTGAGGGGGACTGAGAGTCGGTGAGTGAGGGGGGACTGAGAGTCGGTGAGTGAGGGGGGACTGACTGTCGGTGAGTGAGGGGGGACTGAGAGTCGGTGAGTGAGAGGGACTGAGAGTCGGTGAGTGAGCGGGGACTGAGAGTCGGTGAGTGAGCGGGGGCTGAGAGTCGGTGAGTGAGGGGGGACTGAGAGTCGGTGAGTGAGGGGGGACTAAGAGTCGGTGAGTGAGGGGGGACTGAGAGTCGGTGAGTGAGGGTTGACTGAGAGTCGGTGAGTGAGGGGGGACTGTGAGGGGGGACTGAGTCGGTGAGTGAGGGGACAGAGAGTCGGTGAGTGAGGGGGGACTGAGAGTCGGTGAGTGACAGGGACTGAGGGTCGGTGAGTGAGTGGGGCTGAGAGTCGGTGAGTGAGGGGGGACTGAGCCGGTGAGTGAGGGGGGAATGAGAGTCGGTGAGTGAGGGGGGTCTGAGAGTCGGTGAGTGAGGGGGGACTGAGCATCGGTGAGTGAGGGGGGACTGAGAGTCGGTGAATGAGGGGGACCGAGTGTCGCAGAGTGAGGGGGGGGGGACTGAGAGTCGGTGAGTGAGGGGGGACTGAGTCGGTGAGTGAGGTGGGACTGAGTCGGTGAATGAGGGGGGACTGAGAGTCGGTGAGTGAGGGGGGACTGAGTCGGTGAGTGAGGGGGGACTGAGTGTCGGTGAGTGAGGGGGGACTGAGAGTCGGTGAGTGAGGGGGGACTGAGAGTCGGTGAGTGAGGGGGTACTGAGAGTCGGTGAATGAGTGGGGACTGAGATTCGGTGAGTGAGGGGTGACTGAGATTCGGTGAGTGAGGGGGGACTGAGAGTCGGTGAGGGGGGACTGAGAGTCGGTGAGTGAGGGGGTACTGAGAGTCGGTGAGTGAGGGGGGACTGATAGTCGGTGAGTGAGGGGGGACTGAGAGCGGTGAGTGAGGGGGGACTGAGAGTCGGTGAGTGTGGGGGGACTGAGTCGGTGAGTGAGGGGGGGACTGAGTGTCGGTGACTGAGGGGGGACTGAGTGTCGGTGAGTGAGGGTGGACTGAGAGTCGGTGAGTGAGGGGGGACTGAGAGTCGGTGAGTGAGGGGGGACAGAGTCGGTGAGTGAGGGGGGCACTGAGAGTCGGTGAGTGAGCGGGGACTGAGAGTTGGTGAGTGACGGGGGACTGAGAGTCGGTGAGTGAGGGGGGACTGAGAGTCGGTGAATGAGGGGGGGACTGAGAGTCGGTGAGTGACAGGGACTGAGAGTCGGTGAGTGAGTGGGGCTGAGAGTCGGTGAGTGAGGGGGGACTGAGTCGGTGAGTGAGGGGGGACTGAGAGTCGGTGAGTGAGGGGCGACTGAGCCGGTGAGTGAGGGGGGAATGAGAGTCGGTGAGTGAGAGGAGACTGAGAATCGGTGAGTGAGGGGGGACTGAGAGTCGGTGAGTGAGGGGGAACTGAGAGTCGGCGAGTGAGGGGGGCACTGAGAGTCGGTGAGTGAGTGGGGACTGAGAGTTGGTGAGTGACGGGGGACTGAGAGTCGGTGAGTGAGGGGGGACTGAGAGTCGGTGAATGAGGGGGGGACTGAGAGTCGGTGAGTGACAGGGACTGAGAGTCGGTGAGTGAGTGGGGCTGAGAGTCGGTGAGTGAGGGGGGACTGAGTCGGTGAGTGAGGGGGGACTGAGAGTCGGTGAGTGAGGGGGGGCTGAGCCGGTGAGGGGGGAATGAGAGTCGGTGAGTGAGGGGGGACTGAGAATCGGTGAGTGAGGGGGGACTGAGAGTCGGTGAGTGAGGGGGACCGAGTGTCGGAGAGTGAGGGGGGGGACTGAGAGTTGGTGAGTGAGGGGGGACTGAGTCGGTGAGTGAGGGGGGACTGAGAGTCGGTGAGTGAGGGGGGACTGAGAGTCGGTGAGTGAAGAGGGACTGAGAGTCGGTGAGTGAGGGGACTGAGTCGGGGAGTGAGGGAGGACTGAGAGTCAGGGAGTGAGGGGGGACTGTGAGTCGGTGAGTGAGGGGGACTGAGAGTCGGTGAGTGAGGGGGGACTGAGTCGGTGAGTGACAGGGACTGAGAGTCGGTGAGTGACAGGGACTGAGAGTTGGTGAGTGAGGGGGGATTGAGTCGGTGAGTGAGGGGGGACTGAGAGTCGGTGAGTGACAGGGACTGAGAGTCGGTGAGTGAGGGGGGATTGAGTCGGTGAGTGAGGGGGGATTGAGTCGGTGAGTGAGGGGGGACTGAGAGTCGGTGAGTGAGGGGGGACTGAGTCGGTGAGTGACAGGGACTGAAAGTCGGTGAGTGAGGGTGATGCGCTATCAATTACTCATAAAAGACTGAGAGTTAAGAGAGTAACTAAAGGCTTTTATTAGCAAAGGACAGAGCATGCCTCTCGTGGTTGACTGGGTTCCAAGAAGGCAGGGGGCTGCAGGTCAATCACCTTTATACCTGGGCCTGTGTGGGTGGAGCCAGCCGAGACATGTTGAGGCATGCATCGGTACAACAGTGTGTAACAACAACAACAACAACAACGTGGTTTACCACATTCACCCCTTGTTTAAAATTGAGTCCGGCGTGGTGAAGTGTACTAAAGGTTCGTGTAAGTAAGTCTATCAGGTGGCCTTTTATGCCGTCCTGATCGTCGTGGTGACGGCGGTGATGGTGCAGCATCCAACGTTGAGTCTGGTGTCTCATTGAGTGGTTGGGTGGTCAATGACGGGTCCTGGGGCTGCGGCATGCCGTCTAGCGGGGTTGGGTTGTGGGTAGTGGTGGATGGCAATGGTAGTGTTTCAGGGGCACCCAAGGGTGCGAGATCTCGTGTGGGGGCTGTGTCCTCCCGCACGTCCGGGTACGCTACGTAAGCGTACTGGGGGTAGGCGTGGGTAGTGGTGGATGGCGAGGGGGGTGTTTCGGGAGCACCCGAAGGTGCGAGGTCTCGTATGGAGACTGTGTCCTCCCGCCCGTCCGGGTACACCACGTAAGCATACTGAGGGTTGGCATGGAGGAGGCTCACCCTCTCGACCAGGGGGTCCGTCTTATGGGACCTCACGTGCTTCCGCAGTAGGACGGGTCCTGGAGAAGTCAGCCATGTCGGTAACGAGATCCCCGATGTGGACTTCCTGGGGAAGGAGAGCATTCTCTCGTGGGGGTTAGCATTGGTGGCTGTACAGAGCAGTGACCGAATGGAATGGAGCGCCGCAGGGAGGACTTCCTGCCAGCGAGAGGTCGGAAGGCCATTAGATTTCAAGTTTAAAAGGACTGCCTTCCAGACCGTCGCATTCTCCCTTTCCACCTGGCCATTCCCCCGGGGGTTGTAGCTGGTGGTCCTGCTTGTAGCGATACCTCTCGAGATTTGGTACTGCCGGAGTTCGTCGCTCATAAAGGATGAGCCCCTGTCGCTATGAATATAGCTAGGGAAACCGAACAAGGCGAAGAGGTCATTCAGACATTTAATGACCGTGGTACTGGTCATGTCTGAGCAAGGGATGGCAAACGGGAAACGGGAGTACTCATCGATTATGTTGAGGAAGTACACATTGCGGTCGGAGGAGGGGAGGGGCCCTTTAAAATCGACGCTCAGCCGTTCAAAGGGGCGCGTGGCTTTGATCAGGCTTGCTCTGTCTGGCCTATAAAAATGCGGTTTGCACTCGGCACAGATTTGGCAGTTCCTGGTCATGGTCCTGACCTCCTCGATGGAGTAGGGCAGGTTACGAGATTTGATGAAGTGAAAAAACCTGGTGACCCCCGAGTGGCAGAGGTCATTGTGGAGGGTCTTCAGCCTATCGACCTGCGCGTTGGCGCATGTACCACGTGATAGGGCATCTGGGGGCTCATTGAGTTTCCCGGGCCAGTACAAGATATCGTAATTGTAGGTGGAGAGTTCGATTCTCCACCTCAAGATCTTGTCGTTCTTGATTTTGCCCCTCTGCTTATTATTAAACATAAAAGCTACTGAACGCTGGTCAGTGAGCAGGGTAAATCGTTTTCCGGCCAGGTAATGCCTCCAATGTCGCACAGCTTCCACAATGGCCTGGGCCTCCTTTTCGACAGAGGAGTGTCGAATCTCGGGGCCCTGGAGGGTCCTTGAGAAAAAGGCCACGGGTCTCCCCGCCTGGTTAAGGGTTGCAGCTAGGGCAAAGTCGGATGCGTCGCTCTCCACTTGGAAAGGGATGGACTCATCCACTGCGTGCATTGTGGCCTTCGCAATATCTCCTTTTATGAGAGTGAAGGCTGCACAGGCCTCTGCTGTCAGGGGGAAGGAGGTGGACTTGATGAGGGGTCTGGCTTTGTCCGCGTAGTTGGGCACCCACTGAGCATAGTACGAGAAAAACCCTAGGCATCTCTTCAGTGCTTTTTGGCAGTGGGGGAGGGGGAGCTCCATAAGGGGGCGCATCCTGTCGGGGTCGGGGCCGATGACTCCGTTCTCCACTACACAGCCAAGAATGGCAAGGCGCTTGGTACGAAACATACATTTGTCCTTGTTGTATGTTAGGTTCAGCCGCTGGGCCGTACGGAGGAATTTCTCTAGATTAACATCATGGTCCTGCTGGTCGCGGCCGCAGATGGTGACGTTGTCTAGATAGGGGAAAGTGGCCTGGAGCGCGTTCTGGTCGACCATCCGGTCCATCTCCCGTTGGAAGACTGAAACCCCGTTGGTGACGCCGAAGGGAACTCTGAGGAAGTGGTAGAGACGACCGTCAGCTTCAAAAGCTGTGTACTGGCGGTCCTCAGCCCTGATGGGGAGCTGGTGGTATGCCGACTTCAGATCAATTGTCGAGAACACCCGGTATTGTGCTATCTGATTGACCATGTCAGATATGCAGGGGAGTGGGTATGCATCTAGCTGGGTGTAGCGATTGATCGTCTGGCTGTAGTCAATAACTAGGCGCTGTTTTTCGCCAGTCTTCACTACCACCACTTGTGCTCGCCATGGGCTGGTGCTACCTTCAATAATCCCTTCCTTCAGGAGTCTTGCTACCTCGGATTTAATGAAGCTCCTATCCCCGGCACTGTAACGCCTGCTTTTGGTAGCGATGGGCTTACAGTCGCGGGTGAGGTTAGCGAACAAGGAGGGGGGGGGGGACTTTAAGGGTGGAGAGGCTGCAAATGGTGCGCGGCGGGCGATTTAAAAGCTGCTGGCTGCAGACTGAGAGTGGGGGGAGGGGTCTGTCGTACGCTAATGTGACACTCTTAAGGTTGCACTGAAAATCCAACCCCAGTAGAACGGCAGCGCAAAGGTGGGGCAGGACCAGGAGTTTAAAATTTTTGTATTCTGTGCCCCTTACTGAAAGGGTCACTACACAGTAGCCACCGACGTCCGCTGACTGGGCTTTGGAAGCCAAAGAGATCCGATGTCGCGTCGGCAGGACCGGGAGAGAGTAACTGCGCACCGTGTCGGGGTGGATAAAGCTTTCCGTGCTCCCGCTGTCAAAAAGGCAGGTAGTGGCGCGGCCGTTTACCTTAATGTCCATCATGGACCTGGACAGTTGATGAGGGAGAGATTGGTCCAGCGTCACGGAGGCCAGCGTATGGTCGAGCGAGTCGAAGTGGTCGTCAGATGAGGCGGCGGTTGAGTCCGGGTCCCCCGTGGTTGAAGTTGGAGACGTCCGAGATGGCGGACAAAATGGCGGCGCCCATGGTCCCGATCCCCACGCGGCTGGGGAAGCCCGAGATGGCGGACAAGATGGCTGCCCCCACGGTTCGCACGCGGCGCTGCTGGCGTTAGCGGTTTTACCTTTGCAGGCGCTGACATAGTGTCCTTTCTTCCCGCAGCCGGAGCAGGTAGCGTTTCTCGCCGGGCAGCGTGCTCTGGGGTGTTTTGCCTGGCCACAAAAATAACATTTCTGTGCCTTGGACATCGCAGCAGCAGTTGAAGGTGGCGGTCCCATGACCCAAGGTTGTGGCGTCCACGTTGCGGAGCGGTTAGGGGAGAAGGCGTCCATATTCCTGTGGGCCGCGTCGAGCGAGAGCGCGAGGGACACTGCCTTTCTCAGGTCCATTTCTCCCTTTTCCAACAGTCTCTGCCGGGAGTAGTCGGACCTTAGACCCGCAACGAAAGCATCTCGGATCAGTCCCTCCGTGTGTGCTGCGGCTGATGCTTCTTTGCAATCGCAGTCTCGGCCGAGTATCCGTAGTGCCCGTAGGAAGGCCTCCACCGATTCCCCGGGCTGCTGTCTGCGGGATCTTAAGAGGTGCCGGGCATAGACCGTATTTACCGGGCGTGCGTATTGCCCTTTTAGCAGACCGATAGCCGCCGCGTAGGTCGTCGCGTCCTGGATTATTGTATAAACTTGGTGGCTCACCTTTGAGGCCAGGATTTCCAACTTGTTCTCGTCCAGGGTCACAGTTGAGGCTTGCAGGTAGGCCTCGAAGCAACGCAGCCAATGCGCGAATTTGGTAGCCGAACCCGCTTCTTGGGGGTCTAGGTCCAGGCATGTTGGTCTGAGGGCTCGCAGCAGCTCCTGTTGCTCAGCGTTTGGTGCAGCAGCCTGCTGTTCAGCAAATGTTGACATTTTGTTTTTGCGAATAAAATTGATGCGCAATCAATTACTCATAAAAGACTGAGAGTTAAGAGGGCAACTAAAGGCTTTTATTAGCAAAGAACAGAGCATGCCTCTCGTGGTTGACTGGGTTCCAAGAAGGCAGGGGGCTGCAGGTCAATCACCTTTATACCTGGGCCTGTGTGGGTGGAGCCAGCCGAGACATGTTGAGGCATGCATAGGTACAACAGTGTGTAACAACAACAACAGTGGTTTAACACATTCACCCCTTGTTTAAAATTGAGTCAGTGAGGGGCGATTGAGATTCGGTGAGTGAGGGGGGACTGAGAGTCGGTGAGTGAGGGGGGACTGAGAGTCGGTGAGTGAGGGTGGACTGAGAGTCGGTGAGTGAGGTGGGACTGAGAGTCGGTGAGTGAGGGGGGACTGAGAGTCGGTGAGTGAGGGGGGACTGAGAGTCGGTGAGTGAGGGGGGACTGAGAGTCGGAGAGTGAGGGGGGACTGAGTCGGTGAGTGAGGGGGGACTGAGAGTCGGTGAGTGAGGGAGGACTGAGAGTCGGTGAGTGAGGGGGGACTGGGAGTCGGTGAGTGAGGGGGGACTGAGTCGGTGAGTGAGGGGGGACTGAGAGTCGGTGAGTGAGGGGGGACTGACAGTCGGTGAGTGAGGGAGGACTGTGAGTCAGTGAGTGAGGGGGGACTGAGAGTCGGTGAGTGAGGGGGGACTAAGAGTCGGTGAGTGAGCGGGGACTGAGAGTCGGTGAGTGAGGGGGGACTGAGAGTCGGTGAGTGAGGGGGGACTAAGAGTCGGTGAGTGAGGGGGGACTGAGAGTGGGTGAGTGAGGGTTGACTGAGAGTCGGTGAGTGAGGGGGGACTGTGAGGGGGGACTGAGTCGGTGAGTGAGGGGACAGAGAGTCGGTGAGTGAGGGGGGACTGAGAGTCGGTGAGTGACAGGGACTGAGGGTCGGTGAGTGAGTGGGGCTGAGAGTCGGTGAGTGAGGGGGGACTGAGCCGGTGAGTGAGGGGGGAATGAGAGTCGGTGAGTGAGGGGGGTCTGAGAGTCGGTGAGTGAGGGGGGACTGAGAATCGGTGAGTGAGGGGGGACTGAGAGTCGGTGAGTGAGGGGGACCGAGTGTCGCAGAGTGAGGGGGGGGACTGAGAGTCGGTGAGTGAGGGGGGACTGAGTCGGTGAGTGAGGGGGGACTGAGTGTCGGTGAGTGAGGGGGGACTGAGATTCGGTGAGTGAGGGGTGACTGAGATTCGGTGAGTGAGGGGGGACTGAGAGTCGGTGAGGGGGGACTGAGAGTCGGTGAGTGAGGGGGTACTGAGAGTCGGTGAGTGAGGGGGGACTGATAGTCGGTGAGTGAGGGGGGACTGAGAGCGGTGAGTGAGGGGGGACTGAGAGTCGGTGAGTGTGGGGGACTGAGTCGGTGAGTGAGGGGGGGACTGAGTGTCGGTGACTGAGGGGGGACTGAGTGTCGGTGAGTGAGGGTGGACTGAGAGTCGGTGAGTGAGGGGGGACTGAGAGTCGGTGAGTGAGGGGGGACAGAGTCGGTGAGTGAGGGGGGCACTGAGAGTCGGTGAGTGAGCGGGGACTGAGAGTTGGTGAGTGACGGGGGACTGAGAGTCGGTGAGTGAGGGGGGACTGAGAGTCGGTGAATGAGGGGGGGACTGAGAGTCGGTGAGTGACAGGGACTGAGTGTCGGTGAGTGAGTGGGGCTGAGAGTCGGTGAGTGAGGGGGGACTGAGTCGGTGAGTGAGGGGGGACTGAGAGTCGGTGAGTGAGGGGGGACTGAGCCGGTGAGTGAGGGGGGAATGAGAGTCGGTGAGTGAGGGGGGACTGAGAATCGGTGAGTGAGGGGGGACTGAGAGTCGGTGAGTGAGGGGGAACTGAGAGTCGGCGAGTGAGGGGGGCACTGAGAGTCGGTGAGTGAGTGGGGACTGAGAGTTGGTGAGTGACGGGGGACTGAGAGTCGGTGAGTGAGGGGGGACTGAGAGTCGGTGAATGAGGGGGGGACTGAGAGTCGGTGAGTGACAGGGACTGAGAGTCGGTGAGTGAGTGGGGCTGAGAGTCGGTGAGTGAGGGGGGACTGAGTCCGTGAGTGAGGGGGGACTGAGTCGGTGAGTGAGGGGGGACTGAGAGTCGGTGAGTGAGGGGGGACTGAGCCGGTGAGTGAGGGGGGAATGAGAGTCGGTGAGTGAGGGGGGACTGAGAATCGGTGAGTGAGGGGGGACTGAGAGTCGGTGAGTGAGGGGGAACAGAGAGTCGGCGAGTGAGGGGGGCACTGAGAGTCGGTGAGTGAGTGGGGACTGAGAGTTGGTGAGTGACGGGGGACTGAGAGTCGGTGAGTGAGGGGGGACTGAGAGTCGGTGAATGAGGGGGGGACTGAGAGTCGGTGAGTGACAGGGACTGAGAGTCGGTGAGTGAGTGGGGCTGAGAGTCGGTGAGTGAGGGGGGACTGAGTCGGTGAGTGAGGGGGGACTGAGATTCGGTGAGTGAGGGGGGGCTGAGCCGGTGAGTGAGGGGGGAATGAGAGTCGGTGAGTGAGGGGGGACTGAGAATCGGTGAGTGAGGGGGGACTGAGAGTCGGTGAGTGAGGGGGACCGAGTGTCGGAGAGTGAGGGGGGAACTGAGAGTCGGTGAGTGAGGGGGGACTGAGTCGGTGAGTGAGGGGGGACTGAGAGTCGGTGAGTGAGGGGGGACTGAGAGTCGGTGAGTGAAGAGTGACTGAGAGTCGGTGAGTGAGGGGACTGAGTCGGGGAGTGAGGGAGGACTGAGAGTCAGGGAGTGAGGGGGGACTGTGAGTCGGTGAGTGAGGGGGACTGAGAGTCGGTGAGTGAGGGGGGACTGAGTCGGTGAGTGACAGGGACTGAGAGTCGGTGAGTGACAGGGACTGAGAGTTGGTGAGTGAGGGGGGATTGAGTCGGTGAGTGAGGGGGGACTGAGAGTCGGTGAGTGACAGGGACTGAGAGTCGGTGAGTGAGGGGGGATTGAGTCGGTGAGTGAGGGGGGATTGAGTCGGTGAGTGAGGGGGGACTGAGAGTCGGTGAGTGAGGGGGGACTGAGTCGGTGAGTGACAGGGACTGAAAGTCGGTGAGTGAGGGTGATGCGCTATCAATTACTCATAAAAGACTGAGAGTTAAGAGAGTAACTAAAGGCTTTTATTAGCAAAGGACAGAGCATGCCTCTCGTGGTTGACTGGGTTCCAAGAAGGCAGGGGGCTGCAGGTCAATCACCTTTATACCTGGGCCTGTGTGGGTGGAGCCAGCCGAGACATGTTGAGGCATGCATAGGTACAACAGTGTGTAACAACAACAACAACAACAACGTGGTTTACCACATTCACCCCTTGCTTAAAATTGAGTCCGGCGTGGTGAAGTGTACTAAAGGTTCGTGTAAGTAAGTGTATCAGGTGGCCTTTTATGCCGTCCTGATCGTCGTGGTGGCGGCGGTGATGGTGCAGCATCCAACGTTGAGTCTGGTGTCTCATTGAGTGGTTGGGTGGTCAATGACGGGTCCTGGGGCTGCGGCATGCCGTCTAGCGGGGTTGGGTTGTGGGTAGTGGTGGATGGCAATGGTAGTGTTTCAGGGGCACCCAAGGGTGCGAGATCTCGTGTGGGGGCTGTGTCCTCCCGCACGTCCGGGTACGCTACGTAAGCGTACTGGGGGTAGGCGTGGGTAGTGGTGGATGGCGAGGGGGGTGTTTCGGGAGCACCCGAAGGTGCGAGGTCTCGTATGGAGACTGTGTCCTCCCGCCCGTCCGGGTACACCACGTAAGCATACTGAGGGTTGGCATGGAGGAGGCTCACCCTCTCGACCAGGGGGTCCGTCTTATGGGACCTCACGTGCTTCCGCAGTAGGACGGGTCCTGGAGAAGTCAGCCATGTCGGTAACGAGATCCCCGATGTGGACTTCCTGGGGAAGGAGAGCATTCTCTCGTGGGGGTTAGCATTGGTGGCTGTACAGAGCAGTGACCGAATGGAATGGAGCGCCGCAGGGAGGACTTCCTGCCAGCGAGAGGTCGGAAGGCCATTAGATTTCAAGTTTAAAAGGACTGCCTTCCAGACCGTCGCATTCTCCCTTTCCACCTGGCCATTCCCCCGGGGGTTGTAGCTGGTGGTCCTGCTTGTAGCGATACCTCTCGAGATTTGGTACTGCCGGAGTTCGTCGCTCATAAAGGATGAGCCCCTGTCGCTATGAATATAGCTAGGGAAACCGAACAAGGCGAAGAGGTCATTCAGACATTTAATGACCGTGGTACTGGTCATGTCTGAGCAAGGGATGGCAAACGGGAAACGGGAGTACTCATCGATTATGTTGAGGAAGTACACATTGCGGTCGGAGGAGGGGAGGGGCCCTTTAAAATCGACGCTCAGCCGTTCAAAGGGGCGCGTGGCTTTGATCAGGCTTGCTCTGTCTGGCCTATAAAAATGCGGTTTGCACTCGGCACAGATTTGGCAGTTCCTGGTCATGGTCCTGACCTCCTCGATGGAGTAGGGCAGGTTACGAGATTTGATGAAGTGAAAAAACCTGGTGACCCCCGGGTGGCAGAGGTCATTGTGGAGGGTCTTCAGCCTATCGACCTGCGCGTTGGCGCATGTACCACGTGATAGGGCATCTGGGGGCTCATTGAGTTTCCCGGGCCGGTACAAGATATCGTAATTGTAGGTGGAGAGTTCGATTCTCCACCTCAAGATCTTGTCGTTCTTGATTTTGCCCCTCTGCTTATTATTAAACATAAAAGCTACTGAACGCTGGTCAGTGAGCAGGGTAAATCGTTTTCCGGCCAGGTAATGCCTCCAATGTCGCACAGCTTCCACAATGGCCTGGGCCTCCTTTTCGACAGAGGAGTGTCGAATCTCGGGGCCCTGGAGGGTCCTTGAGAAAAAGGCCACGGGTCTCCCCGCCTGGTTAAGGGTTGCAGCTAGGGCAAAGTCGGATGCGTCGCTCTCCACTTGGAAAGGGATGGACTCATCCACTGCGTGCATTGTGGCCTTCGCAATATCTCCTTTTATGAGAGTGAAGGCTGCACAGGCCTCTGCTGTCAGGGGGAAGGAGGTGGACTTGATGAGGGGTCTGGCTTTGTCCGCGTAGTTGGGCACCCACTGAGCATAGTACGAGAAAAACCCTAGGCATCTCTTCAGTGCTTTTTGGCAGTGGGGGAGGGGGAGCTCCATAAGGGGGCGCATCCTGTCGGGGTCGGGGCCGATGACTCCGTTCTCCACTACACAGCCAAGAATGGCAAGGCGCTTGGTACGAAACATACATTTGTCCTTGTTGTATGTTAGGTTCAGCCGCTGGGCCGTACGGAGGAATTTCTCTAGATTAACATCATGGTCCTGCTGGTCGCGGCCGCAGATGGTGACGTTGTCTAGATAGGGGAAAGTGGCCTGGAGCGCGTTCTGGTCGACCATCCGGTCCATCTCCCGTTGGAAGACTGAAACCCCGTTGGTGACGCCGAAGGGAACTCTGAGGAAGTGGTAGAGATGACCGTCAGCTTCAAAAGCTGTGTACTGGCGGTCCTCAGCCCTGATGGGGAGCTGGTGGTATGCCGACTTCAGATTAATTGTCGAGAACACCCGGTATTGTGCTATCTGATTGACCATGTCAGATATGCAGGGGAGTGGGTATGCATCTAGCTGGGTGTAGCGATTGATCGTCTGGCTGTAGTCAATAACTAGGCGCTGTTTTTCGCCAGTCTTCACTACCACCACTTGTGCTCGCCATGGGCTGGTGCTACCTTCAATAATCCCTTCCTTCAGGAGTCTTGCTACCTCGGATTTAATGAAGCTCCTATCCTCGGCACTGTAACGCCTGCTTTTGGTAGCGATGAGCTTACAGTCGCGGGTGAGGTTAGCGAACAAGGAGGGGGGGGGGACTTTAAGGGTGGAGAGGCTGCAAATGGTGCGCGGCGGGCGATTTAAAAGCTGCTGGCTGCAGACTGAGAGTGGGGGGAGGGGTCTGTCGTACGCTAATGTGACACTCTTAAGGTTGCACTGAAAATCCAACCCCAGTAGAACGGCAGCGCAAAGGTGGGGCAGGACCAGGAGTTTAAAATTTTTGTATTCTGTGCCCCTTACTGAAAGGGTCACTACACAGTAGCCACCGACGTCCGCTGACTGGGCTTTGGAAGCCAAAGAGATCCGATGTCGCGTCGGCAGGACCGGGAGAGAGTAACTGCGCACCGTGTCGGGGTGGATAAAGCTTTCCGTGCTCCCGCTGTCAAAAAGGCAGGTAGTGGCGCGGCCGTTTACCTTAATGTCCATCATGGACCTGGACAGTTGATGAGGGAGAGATTGGTCCAGCGTCACGGAGGCCAGCGTATGGTCGAGCGAGTCGAAGTGGTCGTCAGATGAGGCGGCGGTTGAGTCCGGGTCCCCCGTGGTTGAAGTTGGAGACGTCCGAGATGGCGGACAAAATGGCGGCGCCCATGGTCCCGATCCCCACGCGGCTGGGGAAGCCCGAGATGGCGGACAAGATGGCTGCCCCCACGGTTCGCACGCGGCGCTGCTGGCGTTAGCGGTTTTACCTTTGCAGGCGCTGACATAGTGTCCTTTCTTCCCGCAGCCGGAGCAGGTAGCGTTTCTCGCCGGGCAGCGTGCTCTGGGGTGTTTTGCCTGGCCACAAAAATAACATTTCTGTGCCTTGGACATCGCAGCAGCCGTTGAAGGTGGCGGTCCCATGACCCAAGGTTGTGGCGTCCACGTTGCGGAGCGGTTAGGGGAGAAGGCGTCCATATTCCTGTGGGCCGCGTCGAGCGAGAGCGCGAGGGACACTGCCTTTCTCAGGTCCATTTCTCCCTTTTCCAACAGTCTCTGCCGGGAGTAGTCGGACCTTAGACCCGCAACGAAAGCATCTCGGATCAGTCCCTCCGTGTGTGCTGCGGCTGATGCTTCTTTGCAATCGCAGTCTCGGCCGAGTATCCGTAGTGCCCGTAGGAAGGCCTCCACCGATTCCCCGGGCTGCTGTCTGCGGGATCTTAAGAGGTGCCGGGCATAGACCGTATTTACCGGGCGTGCGTATTGCCCTTTTAGCAGACCGATAGCCGCCGCGTAGGTCGTCGCGTCCTGGATTATTGTATAAACTTGGTGGCTCACCTTTGAGGCCAGGATTTCCAACTTGTTCTCGTCCAGGGTCACAGTTGAGGCTTGCAGGTAGGCCTCGAAGCAACGCAGCCAATGCGCGAATTTGGTAGCCGAACCCGCTTCTTGGGGGTCTAGGTCCAGGCATGTTGGTCTGAGGGCTCGCAGCAGCTCCTGTTGCTCAGCGTTTGGTGCAGCAGCCTGCTGTTCAGCGTTTGGTGCAGCAGCCTGCTGTTCAGCAAATGTTGACATTTTGTTTTTGCGAATAAAATTGATGCGCAATCAATTACTCATAAAAGACTGAGAGTTAAGAGAGCAACTAAAGGCTTTTATTAGCAAAGAACAGAGCATGCCTCTCGTGGTTGACTGGGTTCCAAGAAGGCAGGGGGCTGCAGGTCAATCACCTTTATACCTGGGCCTGTGTGGGTGGAGCCAGCCGAGACATGTTGAGGCATGCATAGGTACAACAGTGTGTAACAACAACAACAGTGGTTTAACACATTCACCCCTTGTTTAAAATTGAGTCAGTGAGGGGGGATTGAGATTCGGTGAGTGAGGGGGGACTGAGAGTCGGTGAGTGAGGGGGGACTGAGAGTCGGTGAGTGAGGGTGGACTGAGAGTCGGTGAGTGAGGTGGGACTGAGAGTCGGTGAGTGAGGGGGGACTGAGAGTCGGTGAGTGAGGGGGGACTGAGAGTCGGTGAGTGAGGGGGGACTGAGAGTCGGAGAGTGAGGGGGGACTGAGTCGGTGAGTGAGGGGGGACTGAGAGTCGGTGAGTGAGGGAGGACTGAGAGTCGGTGAGTGAGGGGGGACTGAGAGTCGGTGAGTGAGGGGGGACTGAGTCGGTGAGTGAGGGGGGACTGAGAGTCGGTGAGTGAGGGGGGACTTACAGTCGGTGAGTGAGGGAGGACTGTGAGTCAGTGAGTGAGGGGGGACTGAGAGTCGGTGAGTGAGGGGGGACTGAGAGTCGGTGAGTGAGGGGCGACTGAGTCGGTGAGTGAGGGGGGACTGAGAGTCGGTGAGTGAGGGGGGATTGATAGTCGGTGAGTGAGGCGGGACTGAGAGTCGGTGAGTGAGGAGGGACTGAGATTCGGTGAGTGAGGCGGGACTGAGAGTCGGTGAGTGGGGGGGACTGAGAGTCGGTGAGTGAGGGGGGACTGAGTCGGTGAGTGAGGAGGGACTTAGAGTCGGTGAGTGAGGGGGGACTGAGAGTCGGTGAGTTTGGAGGGACTGAGCGTCGTTGAGTGAGGGAGGACTGAGAGTCGGTGAGTGAGGGGGGACAGAGTCGGTGAGTGAGGGGGGACAGAGAGTCGGTGAGTGAGGGGGTACTGAGAGTCGGTGAGTGAGGGGGGACTGAGTGTCGGCGAGTGAGGTGGGACTGAGTCGATGAGTGAGGGGGACTGAGAGTCGGTGAGTGAGGGGGGACTGAGTCGGTGAGTGAGGGGGGACTGAGTGTCGGTGAGTGAGGGGGGACTGAGAGTCGGGGAGTGAGGGAGGACTGAGAGTCGGGGAGTGAGGGGGGACTGTGAGTCGATGAGTGAGGGGGGACTGTGAGTCGGTAAGTGAGGGGGGGACTGAGTCGGTGAGTGAGGGGGACTGTGAGCCAGTGAGTGAGGGGGGACTGAGAGTCGGTGAGTCAGGGGGGACTGAGAGTCGGTGAGTGAGGGGTGACTGAGGGTCAGTGAGTGAGGGGGGACAGAGAGTCGGTGAGTGGGGGGAACTGAGAGTCGGTGAGTGGGGGGGACTGAGTCGGTGAGTGAGGAGGGGACTGAGAGTCGGTGAGTGAGTGGGGCTGAGAGTCGGTGAGTGAGGGGGGACTGAGGGTCGGTGAGTGAGGGGGGACTGAGAGTCGGTGAGTGAGGGGGACTGAGAGTCGGTGAGTGAGGGGGGAACTGAGAGTCTGTGAGTGAGGGGGGACTGAGGGTCGGTGAGTGAGGGGGGACTGAGAGTCGGTGAGTGAGGGGGGACTGAGAGTCGGTGAGTGAGAGGGGACTGAGAGTCGGTGAGTGAAGGGGGACTGAGTCGGTGAGTGAGGGAGGACTGTGAGTCAGTGAGTGAGGGGGGACTGAGAGTCGGTGAGTGAGGGAGGACAGAGTCGGTGAGTGAGGGGGGACTGAGAGTCGGTGAGTGAGGGGGGACTGAGAGTCGGTGAGTGAGGGGGGACTGAGAGTCGGTGAGTGAGGGGGGACTGAGAGTCGGTGAGTGAGGGGGGACTGAGAGTCGGTGAGTGAGGGGGGACTGAGAGTCAGTGAGTGAGGGGGGACTGAGAGTCGGTGAGTGAGGGGGGACAGAGTCGGTGAGTGAGGGGGGACTGAGCGTCGGTGACAGAGGGAGGACTGTGAGTCGGTGAGTGAGGGGGGACTGAGAGTCGGTGAGTGAAGGGGGACTGAGTCGGTGAGCGAGGGAGAACTGTGAGTCGGTGAGTGAGGGGGGACTGAGAGTCGGTGAGTGAGGGGGGACAAAGTCGGTGAGTGAGGGGGGACTGAGAGTCGGTGAGTGACGGGGGACTGAGAGTCGGTGAGTGAGGGGGGACTGAGAGTCGGTGAGTGAGGGGGGACTGAGAGTCGGTGAGTGAGGGGGGACTGAGAGTCGGTGAGTGAGGGGGGACTGAGAGTCGGTGAGTGAGGGGGGACTGAGAGTCGGTGAGTGAGGGAGGACTGTGAGTCGGTGAGTGAGGGGGGACTGAGAGTCGGTGAGGGAGGGGGTACTGAGAGTCGGTGAGTGAGGGGCGACTGAGTCGGTGAGTGAGGGGGGACTGAGAGTCGGTGAGTGAGGGGGGATTGATAGTCGGTGAGTGAGGGGGGACTGAGAGTCGGTGAGTGAGGAGGGACTGCGATTCGGTGAGTGAGGTGGGACTGAGAGTCGGTGACTGGGGGGGACTGAGAGTCGGTGAGTGAGGGGGGACTGAGTCGGTGAGTGAGGAGGGACTTAGAGTCGGTGAGTGAGGGGGGACTGAGAGTCGGTGAGTTTGGAGGGACTGAGCGTCGTTGAGTGAGGGAGGACTGAGAGTCGGTGAGTGAGAGGGGACAGAGTCGGTGAGTGAGGGGGACAGAGAGTCGGTGAGTGAGGGGGTACTGAGAGTCGGTGAGTGAGGGGGGACTGAGTGTCGGTGAGTGAGGTGGGACTGAGTCGATGAGTGAGGGGGACTGAGAGTCGGTGAGTGAGGGGGGACTGAGTCGGTGAGTAAGGGGGGACTGAGTGTCGGTGAGTGAGGGGGGACTGAGAGTCGGGGAGTGAGGGAGGACTGAGAGTCGGGGAGTGAGGGGGGACTGTGAGTCGATGAGTGAGGGGGGACTGTGAGTCGGTAAGTGAGGGGGGGACTGAGTCGGTGAGTGAGGGGGACTGTGAGCCAGTGAGTGAGGGGGGAATGAGAGTCGGTGAGTGAGGGGGGACTGAGAGTCGGTGAGTGAGTGGTGACTGAGGGTCAGTGAGTGAGGGGGGACAGAGAGTCGGTGAGTGAGGGGGGACAGAGAGTCGGTGAGTGAGGGGGGACTGACAGTCGGTGAGTGAGGCGGGACTGAGAGTCGGTGAGTGGGGGAAACTGAGAGTCGGTGAGTGGGGGGGACTGAGTCGGTGAGTGAGGAGGGGACTGAGAGTCGGTGAGTGAGTGGGGCTGAGAGTCGGTGAGTGAGGGGGGACTGAGAGTCGGTGAGTGAGGGGGGACTGAGAATCGGTGAGTGAGGGGGGACTGAGAGTCGGTGAGTGAGGGGGGACTGAGAGTCTGTGAGTGAGGGGGGACTGAGAGTCGGTGAGTGAGGGGGGACTGAGAGTCGGTGAGTGAGGGGGGACTGAGTGTCGGTGAGTGAGGGGGGACTGTGAGTCGGTGAGTGAGGGGGGACTGAGAGTCGGTGAGTGAGGGGGGACTGAGAGTCGGTGAGTGAGGGGGGTCTGAGAGTCGGTGAGTGAGAGGGAACTGAGAGTCAGTGAGTGAGGGGGGACTGAGAGTCGGTGAGTGAGAAGGAACTGAGAGTCTGTGAGTGAGGGGGGACTGCGAGTCGGTGATTGAGGGGGGACTGAGAGTCGGTGAGTGAGGGGGGACTGAGATTCGGTGAGTGAGGGGGGAATGAGAGTCGCTAAGTGAGGGACTGAGATTCGGTGAGAGAGGGGGGACAGAGAGTCGGTGAGTGAGGGGGGACTGAGAGCCGGTGAGTGAGGGGGACTGAGAGTCTGTGAGTGAGGGACTGAGATTCGGTGAGTGAGGGGGACAGAGAGTCGGTGAGTGAGGGGGGACTGAGAGTCGGTGAGTGAGGGGGACTGAGAGTCAGCGAGTGAGGGGGGACTGAGAGTCGGTGAGTGAGGGGGACTGAGATTCGGTGAGTGAGAGGGAACTGAGATTCAGAGAGTAAGGGGGGACTGAGAGTCGGTGAGTGAGGAGGAACTGAGAGTCTGTGAGTGAGGGGGGACTGAGAGTCGGTGACTGAGGAGGGACAGAGAGTCAGTGAGTGAGGGGGGACTGAGAGTCGGTGAGTGAGGGGGGACAGAGAGTCAGTGACTGAGGGGGGACAGAGAGTCAGTGAGTGAGGGGGGAAAGAGAGTCAGTGAGTGAGGGGGGACTGAGAGTCGGTGAGTGAGGGGGCCTGAGAGTCGGTGAGTGAGGGGGGACTGAGAGTCGGTGAGTGAGGGGGGAATGAGAGTCGGTGAGTGAGGGGGACTGAGAGTCTGTGAGTGAGGGACTGAGATTCGGTGAGTGAGGGGGACAGAGAGTCGGTGAGTGAGGGGGGACTGAGAGTCGGTGAGTGAGGGGGACTGAGAGTCAGCGAGTGAGGGGGGACTGAGAGTCGGTGAGTGAGGGGGGACTGAGAGTCGGTGAATGAGGGGGGACTGAGGGTCGGTGACTGAGGGGGGACAGAGAGTCAGTGAGTGAGGGGTGACTGAGAGTCGTTGAGTGAGGGGGGACAGAGAGTCAGTGAGTGAGGGGGGAATGAGAGTCGGTGAGTGAGGGGGGACAGAGAGTCAGTGAGTGAGGGGGACTGAGAGTCGGTGAGTGAGGGGGGACTGAGAGTCGGTGAGTGAGGAGGGGCAGAGAGTCTGAGTGAGGGGGGACTGAGAGTCGGTGAGTGAGGTGGGACTGAGAGTCGGTTAGTGAGGGGCGACTGAGAGTCGGTGAGTGAGGGGGGACTGAGAGTCGGTGAGTGAGGGGGGACTGAGAGTCGGTGAGTGAGGGGCGACTGAGAGTCGGTGAGTGAGTGGGGACTGAGTGTCGGTGAGTGAGGGTGCCTGAGAGTCGATGAGTGAGGGTGGACTGAGAGTCGGTGAGTGAGGGGGGAATGTGAGTCGCTGAGTGAGGGGGGACAGAGAGTCGGTGAATGAGGGGGGACTGAGAGTCGGTGAGTGAGGGGAGACTTAGAGTCTGTGAGTGAGGTGGGACTGAGAGTGCGTGAGTGAGGGGGCACTGAGGGTCGGTGTGTGAGGGGGGACTGAGAGTGGGTGAGTGAGAGGGGACTGAGAGTCGGTGAGTGAGGAGGACTGAGAGTCGGTGAGTGAGGGGGGACTGAGAGTCGGTGAGTGAGGGGGGACTGAGCGTCGGTGAGTGAGTGGGGACAGAGAGTCTGTGAGTGAAGGGGGACTGAGAGTCGGTGAGTGAGGGGGGACTGAGAGTCGGTGAGTGAGGGGGGACTGAGAGTCGGTTAGTGAGGGGGGACTGAGAGTCGGTGAGTGAGGGGGGACTGAGAGTCGGTGAGTGAGGAGGAAATGAGTCTGTGAGTGAGGGGAGACTGAGAGTCGGTGACTGAGGAGCGACAGAGAGTCTGTGAGTGAAGGGGGACTGAGAGTCGGTGAGTGAGGAGGGACAGAGAGTCAGTGAGTGAGGGGGGACTGAGATTCGGTGAGTGAGGGGGGACTGAGAGTCGGTGAGTGAGTGGGGACTGAGTGTCAGTGAGTGAGGGGGACTGAGAGACGGTGAGTGAGGCGAGACTGAGAGTCGGTGAGTGAGGGGGGACTGAGAGTCGGTGAGTGAGAGGCGACTGAGAGTCGGTGAGTGAGTGGGGACTGAGTGTCAGTGAGTGAGGGGGCCTGAGAGACGGTGAGTGAGGGGGAACTGAGAGTCGGTGAGTGAGGGGGGAATGAGAGTCGGTGAGTGAGGGACTGAGATTCGGTGAGTGAGGGGGACAGAGAGTCTGTGAGTGAAGGGGGAAATGAGTCTGTGAGTGAGGGGAGACTGAGAGTCGGTGACTGAGGAGCGACAGAGAGTCTGTGAGTGAAGGGGGACTGAGAGTCGGTGAGTGAGTGGGGACTGAGTGTCAGTGAGTGAGGGGGACTGAGAGTCGGTGAGTGAGGGGGGACTGAGAGTCGGTGAGTGAGGGGGGACTGAGAGTCGGTTAGTGAGGGGGGACTGAGAGTCGGTGAGTGAGGGGGGACTGAGAGTCGGTGAGTGAGGAGGAAATGAGTCTGTGAGTGAGGGGAGACTGAGAGTCGGTGACTGAGGAGCGACAGAGAGTCTGTGAGTGAAGGGGGACTGAGAGTCGGTGAGTGAGGGGGGACTGAGAGTCGGTGAGTGAGGAGGGACAGAGAGTCAGTGAGTGAGGGGGGACTGAGAGTCGGTGAGTGAGGGGGGACTGAGAGTCGGTGAGTGAGTGGGGACTGAGTGTCAGTGAGTGAGGGGGACTGAGAGACGGTGAGTGAGGCGGGACTGAGAGTCGGTGAGTGAGGGGGGACTGAGAGTCGGTGAGTGAGAGGCGACTGAGAGTCGGTGAGTGAGTGGGGACTGAGTGTCAGTGAGTGAGGGGGCCTGAGAGACGGTGAGTGAGGGGGGACTGAGAGTCGGTGAGTGAGGGGGGAATGAGAGTCGGTGAGTGAGGGACTGAGATTCGGTGAGTGAGGGGGACAGAGAGTCGGTGAGTGACAGGGGACTGAGAGTCGGCGAGTGAGGGGGGACTGAGAGTCGGTGAGTGAGGGGGGACTGAGATTCGGTGGGTGAGAGGGAACTGAGAGTCAGTGAGTGAGGGGGTACTGAGAGTCGGTGAGTGAGGAGGAACTGAGAGTCTGTGAGTGAGGGGGGACTGAGAGTCGGTGAGTGAGGGGGACTGAGAGTCGGTGACTGAGGAGGGACAGAGAGTCAGTGAGTGAGGGGTGACTGAGAGTCGGTGATTGAGGAGGGACAGAGAGGCAGTGAGTGAGGGGGGACTGAGAGTCGGTGAGTGAGGGGGGACAGAGAGTCAGTGAGTGAGGGGGTACTGAGAGTCGGTGAGTGAGGGGGGACAGAGAGTCAGTGAGTGAGGGGGACTGAGAGTCGGTGAGTGAGGTGGGACTGAGAGTCGGTTAGTGAGGGGCGACTGAGAGTCGGTGAGTGAGGGGGGACTGAGAGTCGGTGAGTGAGGGGGGAATGAGAGTTGGTGAGTGAGGGACTGAGATTCGGTGAGAGAGGGGGGACAGAGAGTCAGTGAGTGAGGGGTGACTGAGAGTCGGTGATTGAGGAGGGACTGAGAGTCGGTGAGTGAGGGGAGACTTCGAGTCTGTGAGTGAGGTGGGACTGAGAGTGCGTGAGTGAGGGGGCACTGAGGGTCGGTGTGTGAGGGGGGACTGAGAGTGGGTGAGTGAGAGGGGACTGAGAGTCGGTGAGTGAGGAGGGGCAGAGAGTCTGAGTGAGGGGGGACTGAGAGTCGGTGAGTGAGGTGGGACTGAGAGTCGGTTAGTGAGGGGCGACTGAGATTCGGTGAGTGAGGGGGGACTGAGAGTCGGTGAGTGAGGGGGGAATGAGAGTTGGTGAGTGAGGGACTGAGATTCGGTGAGAGAGGGGGTACAGAGAGTCGGTGAGTGAGGGGGACTGAGAGTCGGTGAGTGAGGTGGATCTGAGAGTCGGTGAGTGAGGGGGGACTGAGAGTCGGTGAGTGAGGAGGGACAGAGAGTCAGTGAGTGAGGGGGGACAGAGTCGGTGAGTGAGGGGGGACAGAGAGTCAGAGAGTGAGGGGGTACTGAGAGTCGGTGAGTGAGGGGGGGCTGAGTGTCGGTGAGTGAGGTGGGACTGAGTCGATGAGTGAGGGGGACTGAGAGTCGGTGAGTGAGGGGGGACTGAGTCGGTGAGTAAGGGGGGACTGAGTGTCGGTGAGTGAGGGGGTGCTGAGAGTCGGGGAGTGAGGGAGGACTGAGAGTCGGGGAGTGAGGGGTGACTGTGAGTCGATGAGTGAGGGGGGACTGTGAGTCGGTAAGTGAGGGGGGGACTGAGTCGGTGAGTGAGGGGGACTGTGAGCCAGTGAGTGAGGGGGGACTGAGAGTCGGTGAGTGAGGGGGGACTGAGAGTCGGTGAGTGAGGGGGGACTGAGAGTCGGTGAGTGAGGGGGGACTGAGAGTCGGTGAGTGAGGGGGGACTGAGAGTCTGTGAGTGAGGGGGGACTGAGAGTCGGTGAGTGAGGGGGGACAGAGTCGGTGAGTGAGGGGGGACTGAGCGTCGGTGACAGAGGGAGGACTGTGAGTCGGTGAGCGAGGGGGGACTGAGAGTCGGTGAGTGAAGGGGGACTGAGTCGGTGAGTGAGGGAGAACTGTGAGTCGGTGAGTGAGGGGGGACTGAGAGTCGGTGAGTGAGGGGGGACTGAGAGTCGGTGAGTGAGGGGGGATTGATAGTCGGTGAGTGAAGGGGGACTGAGAGTCGGTGAGTGAGGAGGGACTGAGAGTCGGTGAATGAGGCGGGACTGAGAGTCGGTGAGTGGGGGGGACTGAGAGTCGGTGAGTGAGGGGGGACTGAGTCGGTGAGTGAGGAGGGACTGAGAGTCGGTGAGTGAGGGGGGACTGAGAGTCGGTGAGTTTGGAGGGACTGAGCGTCGTTGAGTGAGGTAGGACTGAGAGCCGGTGAGTGAGGGGGGACAGAGTCGGTGAGTGAGGGGGGACAGAGAGTCAGTGAGTGAGGGGGTACTGAGAGTCGGTGAGTGAGGGGGGACTGAGTGTCGGTGAGTGAGGTGGGACTGAGTCGATGAGTGAGGGGGACTGAGAGTCGGAGAGTGAGGGGGGACTGAGTCGGTGAGTAAGGGGGGACTGAGTGTCGGTGAGTGAGGGGTTACTGAGAGTCGGGGAGTGAGGGAGGACTGAGAGTCGGGGAGTGAGGGGGGACTGTGAGTCGATGAGTGAGGGGGGACTGTGAGTCGGTAAGTGAGGGGGGGACTGAGTCGGTGAGTGAGGGGGACTGTGAGCCAGTGAGTGAGGGGGGACTGAGAGTCGGTGAGTGAGGGGTGACTGAGAGTCGGTGAGTGGGGGGGGACTGAGAGTCGGTGAGTGAGGGGGGACTGAGAGTCGGTGAGTGAGGGGGGACTGAGAGTCTGTGAGTGAGGGGGGACTGAGAGTCGGTGAGTGAGGGGGGACAGAGTCGGTGAGTGAGGGGGGACTGAGCGTCGGTGACAGAGGGAGGACTGTGAGTCGGTGAGTGAGGGGGGACTGAGAGTCGGTGAGTGAAGGGGGACTGAGTCGGTGAGCGAGGGAGAACTGTGAGTCGGTGAGTGAGGGGGGACTGAGAGTTGGTGAGTGAGGGGGGACAAAGTCGGTGAGTGAGGGGGGACTGAGAGTCGGTGAGTGAGGGGGGACTGAGAGTCGGTGAGTGAGGGGGGACTGAGAGTCGGTGAGTGAGGGGGGACTGAGAGTCGGTGAGTGAGGGGGGACTGAGAGTCGGTGAGTGAGGGGGGACTGAGAGTCGGTGAGTGAGGGGGGACTGAGAGTCGGTGAGTGAGGGAGGACTGTGAGTCAGTGAGTGAGGGGGGACTGAGAGTCGGTGAGTGAGGGGGGACTGAGAGTCGGTGAGTGAGGGGCGACTGAGTCGGTGAGTGAAGGGGGACTGAGAGTCGCTGAGTGAGGAGGGACTGAGATTCGGTGAGTGAGGCGGGACTGAGAGTCGGTGAGTGGGGGGGACTGAGAGTCGGTGAGTGAGGGGGGACTGAGTCGGTGAGTGAGGAGGGACTGAGAGTCGGTGAGTGAGGGGGGACAGAGTCGGTGAGTGAGGGGGGACAGAGAGTCGGTGAGTGAGGGGGTACTGAGAGTCGGTGAGTGAGGGGAGACTGAGTGTCGGTGAGTGAGGTGGGACTGAGTCGATGAGTGAGGGGGACTGAGAGTCGGTGAGTGAGGGGGGACTGAGTCGGTGAGTAAGGGGGGACTGAGTGTCGGTGAGTGAGGGGGGACTGAGAGTCGGGGAGTGAGGGAGGACTGAGAGTCGGGGAGTGAGGGGGGACTGACAGTCGGTGAGTGAGGCGGGACTGAGAGTCGGTGAGTGGGGGAAACTGAGAGTCGGTGAGTGGGGGGGACTGAGTCGGTGAGTGAGGGGGGAATGAGAGTCGGTGAGTGAGGGACTGAGATTCGGTGAGAGAGGGGGGACAGAGAGTCGGTGAGTGAGGGGGGACTGAGAGCCGGTGAGTGAGGGGGACTGAGAGTCTGTGAGTGAGGGACTGAGATTCGGTGAGTGAGGGGGACAGAGAGTCGGTGAGTGAGGGGGGACTGAGAGTCGGTGATGAGGGGGACTGAGAGTCAGCGAGTGAGGGGGGACTGAGAGTCGGTGAGTGAGGGGGACTGAGATTCGGTGAGTGAGAGGGAACTGAGAGTCAGTGAGTAAGGGGGGACTGAGAGTCGGTGAGTGAGGAGGAACTGAGAGTCTGTGAGTGAGGGGGGACTGAGAGTCGGTGACTGAGGAGGGACAGAGAGTCAGTGAGTGAGGGGAGACTGAGTGTCGGTGAGTGAGGGGGGACAGAGAGTCAGTGAGTGAGGGGCGACAGAGAGTCAGTGAGTGAGGGGGGAAAGAGAGTCAGTGAGTGAGGGGGGACTGAGAGTCGGTCAGTGAGGGGGGACTGAGAGTCGGTGAGTGAGGGGGGACTGAGAGTCGGTGAGTGAGGGGGGACTGAGAGTCGGTGAGTGAGTGGGGAATGAGAGTCGGTGAGTGAGGGGGACTGAGAGTCTGTGAGTGAGGGACTGAGATTCGGTGAGTGAGGGGGACAGAGAGTCGGTGAGTGAGGGGGGACTGAGAGTCGGTGAGTGAGGGCGACTGAGAGTCAGCGAGTGAGGGGGGACTGAGAGTCGGTGAGTGAGGGGGGACTGAGAGTCGGTGAATGAGGGGGGACTGAGGGTCGGTGAGTGAGGGGGGACAGAGAGTCAGTGAGTGAGGGGGGACTGAGAGTCGGTGATTGAGGGGGGACTGAGAGTCGGTGAGTGAGGGGGGACTGAGAGTCGGTGAGTGAGGGGCGACTGAGAGTCGGTGAGTGAGTGGGGACTGAGTGTCGGTGAGTGAGGGTGCCTGAGAGTCGATGAGTGAGGGTGGACTGAGAGTCGGTGAGTGAGGGGGGACTGAGTGTCGGTGAGTGAGGTGGGACTGAGTCGATGAGTGAGGGGGACTGAGAGTCGGAGAGTGAGGGGGGACTGAGTCGGTGAGTAAGGGGGGACTGAGAGTCGGTGAGTGAGGGGGTACTGAGAGTCGGGGAGTGAGGGAGGACTGAGAGTCGGGGAGTGAGGGGGGACTGTGAGTCGATGAGTGAGGGGGGACTGTGAGTCGGTAAGTGAGGGGGGGACTGAGTCGGTGAGTGAGGGGGACTGTGAGCCAGTGAGTGAGGGGGGACTGAGAGTCGGTGAGTGAGGGGGGACTGAGAGTCGGTGAGTGAGGGGGGACTGAGAGTCGGTGAGTGAGGGGGGACTGAGAGTCGGTGAGTGAGGGGGGACTGAGAGTCTGTGAGTGAGGGGGGACTGAGAGTCGGTGACTGAGGGGGGACAGAGTCGGTGAGTGAGGGGGGACTGAGCGTCGGTGACAGAGGGAGGACTGTGAGTCGGTGAGTGAGGGGGGACTGAGAGTCGGTGAGTGAAGGGGGACTGAGTCGGTGAGCGAGGGAGAACTGTGAGTCGGTGAGTGAGGGGGGACTGAGAGTCGGTGAGTGAGGGGGGACAAAGTCGGTGAGTGAGGGGGGACTGAGAGTCGGTGAGTGAGGGGGGACTGAGAGTCGGTGAGTGAGGGGGGACTGAGAGTCGGTGAGTGAGGGGGGACTGAGAGTCGGTGAGTGAGGGGGGACTGAGAGTCGGTGAGTGAGGGGGGACTGAGAGTCGGTGAGTGAGGGGGGACTGAGAGTCGGTGAGTGAGGGAGGACTGTGAGTCAGTGAGTGAGGGGGGACTGAGAGTCGGTGAGTGAGGGGGGACTGAGGGTCGGTGAGTGAGGGGCGACTGAGTCGGTGAGTGAAGGGGGACTGAGAGTCGGTGAGTGAGGGGGGATTGATAGTCGGTGAGTGAGGGGGGACTGAGAGTCGGTGAGTGAGGAGGGACTGAGATTCGGTGAGTGAGGCGGGACTGAGAGTCGGTGAGTGGGGGGGACTGAGAGTCGGTGAGTGAGGGGGGACTGAGTCGGTGAGTGAGGAGGGACTTAGAGTCGGTGAGTGAGGGGGGACTGAGAGTCGGTGAGTTTGGAGGGACTGAGCGTCGTTGAGTGAGGGAGGACTGAGAGTCGGTGAGTGAGGGGGGACAGAGTCGGTGAGTGAGGGGGGACAGAGAGTCGGTGAGTGAGGGGGTCCTGAGAGTCGGTGAGTGAGGGGAGACTGAGTGTCGGTGAGTGAGGTGGGACTGAGTCGATGAGTGAGGGGGACTGAGAGTCGGTGAGTGAGGGGGGACTGAGTCGGTGAGTAAGGGGGGACTGAGTGTCGGTGAGTGAGGGGGGACTGAGAGTCGGGGAGTGAGGGAGGACTGAGAGTCGGGGAGTGAGGGGGGACTGTGAGTCGATGAGTGAGGGGGGACTGTGAGTCGGTAAGTGAGGGGGGGACTGAGTCGGTGAGTGAGGGGGACTGTGAGCCAGTGAGTGAGGGGGGAATGAGAGTCGGTGAGTGAGGGGGGACTGAGAGTCGGTGAGTGAGTGGTGACTGAGGGTCAGTGAGTGAGGGGGGACAGAGAGTCGGTGAGTGAGGGGGGACAGAGAGTCGGTGAGTGAGGGGGGACTGACAGTCGGTGAGTGAGGCGGGACTGAGAGTCGGTGAGTGGGGGAAACTGAGAGTCGGTGAGTGGGGGGGACTGAGTCGGTGAGTGAGGAGGGGACTGAGAGTCGGTGAGTGAGTGGGGCTGAGAGTCGGTGAGTGAGGGGGGACTGAGAGTCGGTGAGTGAGGGGGGACTGAGAGTCGGTGAGTGAGGGGGGACTGAGAGTCGGTGAGTGAGGGGGGACTGAGAGTCTGTGAGTGAGGGGGGACTGAGAGTCGGTGAGTGAGGGGGGACTGAGAGTCGGTGAGTGAGGGGGGACTGAGTGTCGGTGAGTGAGGGGGGACTGTGAGTCGGTGAGTGAGGGGGGACTGAGAGTCGGTGAGTGAGGGGGGACTGAGAGTCGGTGAGTGAGGGGGGACTGAGAGTCGGTGAGTGAGAGGGAACTGAGAGTCAGTGAGTGAGGGGGGACTGAGAGTCGGTGAGTGAGGAGGAACTGAGAGTCTGTGAGTGAGGGGGGACTGCGAGTCGGTGATTGAGGGGGGACTGAGAGTCGGTGAGTGAGGGGGGACTGAGATTCGGTGAGTGAGGGGGGAATGAGAGTCGCTAAGTGAGGGACTGAGATTCGGTGAGAGAGGGGGGACAGAGAGTCGGTGAGTGAGGGGGGACTGAGAGCCGGTGAGTGAGGGGGACTGAGAGTCTGTGAGTGAGGGACTGAGATTCGGTGAGTGAGGGGGACAGAGAGTCGGTGAGTGAGGGGGGACTGAGAGTCGGTGAGTGAGGGGGACTGAGAGTCAGCGAGTGAGGGGGGACTGAGAGTCGGTGAGTGAGGGGGACTGAGATTCGGTGAGTGAGAGGGAACTGAGATTCAGAGAGTAAGGGGGGACTGAGAGTCGGTGAGTGAGGAGGAACTGAGAGTCTGTGAGTGAGGGGGGACTGAGAGTCGGTGACTGAGGAGGGACAGAGAGTCAGTGAGTGAGGGGGGACTGAGAGTCGGTGAGTGAGGGGGGACAGAGAGTCAGTGACTGAGGGGGGACAGAGAGTCAGTGAGTGAGGGGGGAAAGAGAGTCAGTGAGTGAGGGGGGACTGAGAGTCGGTCAGTGAGGGGGGACTGAGAGTCGGTGAGTGAGGGGGCCTGAGAGTCGGTGAGTGAGGGGGGACTGAGAGTCGGTGAGTGAGGGGGGAATGAGAGTCGGTGAGTGAGGGGGACTGAGAGTCTGTGAGTGAGGGACTGAGATTCGGTGAGTGAGGGGGACAGAGAGTCGGTGAGTGAGGGGGGACTGAGAGTCGGTGAGTGAGGGGGACTGAGAGTCAGCGAGTGAGGGGGGACTGAGAGTCGGTGAGTGAGGGGGGACTGAGAGTCGGTGAATGAGGGGGGACTGAGGGTCGGTGAGTGAGGGGGGACAGAGAGTCAGTGAGTGAGGGGTGACTGAGAGTCGTTGAGTGAGGGGGGACAGAGAGTCAGTGAGTGAGGGGGGAATGAGAGTCGGTGAGTGAGGGGGGACAGAGAGTCAGTGAGTGAGGGGGACTGAGAGTCGGTGAGTGAGGGGGGACTGAGAGTCGGTGAGTGAGGAGGGGCAGAGAGTCTGAGTGAGGGGGGACTGAGAGTCGGTGAGTGAGGTGGGACTGAGAGTCGGTTAGTGAGGGGCGACTGAGAGTCGGTGAGTGAGGGGGGACTGAGAGTCGGTGAGTGAGGGGGGAATGAGAGTTGGTGAGTGAGGGACTGAGATTCGGTGAGAGAGGGGGGACAGAGAGTCGGTGAGTGAGGGGGACTGAGAGTCGGTGAGTGAGGGGGATCTGAGAGTCGGTGAGTGAGGGGGGACTGAGAGTCGGTGAGTGAGGAGGGACAGAGAGTCAGTGAGTGAGGGGGGACTGAGAGTCGGTGAGTGAGGGGGGACTGAGAGTCGGTGAGTGAGGGGGGACTGAGAGTCGGTGAGTGAGGGGCGACTGAGAGTCGGTGAGTGAGTGGGGACTGAGTGTCGGTGAGTGAGGGTGCCTGAGAGTCGATGAGTGAGGGTGGACTGAGAGTCGGTGAGTGAGGGGGGAATGTGAGTCGCTGAGTGAGGGGGGACAGAGAGTCGGTGAATGAGGGGGGACTGAGAGTCGGTGAGTGAGGGGAGACTTAGAGTCTGTGAGTGAGGTGGGACTGAGAGTGCGTGAGTGAGGGGGCACTGAGGGTCGGTGTGTGAGGGGGGACTGAGAGTGGGTGAGTGAGAGGGGACTGAGAGTCGGTGAGTGAGGAGGACTGAGAGTCGGTGAGTGAGGGGGGACTGAGAGTCGGTGAGTGAGGGGGGACTGAGAGTCGGTGAGTGAGTGGGGACAGAGAGTCTGTGAGTGAAGGGGGACTGAGAGTCGGTGAGTGAGGGGGGACTGAGAGTCGGTGAGTGAGGGGGGACTGAGAGTCCGTGATTGAGGGGGGGACTGAGAGTCGGTGAGTGAGGGGGGACTGAGAGTCGGTGAGTGAGGGGGGACTGAGAGTCGGTTAGTGAGGGGGGACTGAGAGTCGGTGAGTGAGGGGGGACTGAGAGTCGGTGAGTGAGGAGGAAATGAGTCTGTGAGTGAGGGGAGACTGAGAGTCGGTGACTGAGGAGCGACAGAGAGTCTGTGAGTGAAGGGGGACTGAGAGTCGGTGAGTGAGGGGGGACTGAGAGTCGGTGAGTGAGGAGGGACAGAGAGTCAGTGAGTGAGGGGGGACTGAGATTCGGTGAGTGAGGGGGGACTGAGAGTCGGTGAGTGAGTGGGGACTGAGTGTCAGTGAGTGAGGGGGACTGAGAGACGGTGAGTGAGGCGAGACTGAGAGTCGGTGAGTGAGGGGGGACTGAGAGTCGGTGAGTGAGAGGCGACTGAGAGTCGGTGAGTGAGTGGGGACTGAGTGTCAGTGAGTGAGGGGGCCTGAGAGACGGTGAGTGAGGGGGGACTGAGAGTCGGTGAGTGAGGGGGGAATGAGAGTCGGTGAGTGAGGGACTGAGATTCGGTGAGTGAGGGGGACAGAGAGTCTGTGAGTGAAGGGGGAAATGAGTCTGTGAGTGAGGGGAGACTGAGAGTCGGTGACTGAGGAGCGACAGAGAGTCTGTGAGTGAAGGGGGACTGAGAGTCGGTGAGTGAGTGGGGACTGAGTGTCAGTGAGTGAGGGGGACTGAGAGTCGGTGAGTGAGGGGGGACTGAGAGTCGGTGAGTGAGGGGGGACTGAGAGTCGGTGAGTGAGGGGCGACTGAGAGTCGGTGAGTGAGTGGGGACTGAGTGTCGGTGAGTGAGGGTGCCTGAGAGTCGATGAGTGAGGGTGGACTGAGAGTCGGTGAGTGAGGGGGGAATGTGAGTCGCTGAGTGAGGGGGGACAGAGAGTCGGTGAATGAGGGGGGACTGAGAGTCGGTGAGTGAGGGGAGACTTAGAGTCTGTGAGTGAGGTGGGACTGAGAGTGCGTGAGTGAGGGGGCACTGAGGGTCGGTGTGTGAGGGGGGACTGAGAGTGGGTGAGTGAGAGGGGACTGAGAGTCGGTGAGTGAGGAGGACTGAGAGTCGGTGAGTGAGGGGGGACTGAGAGTCGGTGAGTGAGGGGGGACTGAGAGTCGGTGAGTGAGTGGGGACAGAGAGTCTGTGAGTGAAGGGGGACTGAGAGTCGGTGAGTGAGGGGGGACTGAGAGTCGGTGAGTGAGGGGGGACTGAGAGTCGGTTAGTGAGGGGGGACTGAGAGTCGGTGAGTGAGGGGGGACTGAGAGTCGGTGAGTGAGGAGGAAATGAGTCTGTGAGTGAGGGGAGACTGAGAGTCGGTGACTGAGGAGCGACAGAGAGTCTGTGAGTGAAGGGGGACTGAGAGTCGGTGAGTGAGGGGGGACTGAGAGTCGGTGAGTGAGGAGGGACAGAGAGTCAGTGAGTGAGGGGGGACTGAGATTCGGTGAGTGAGGGGGGACTGAGAGTCGGTGAGTGAGTGGGGACTGAGTGTCAGTGAGTGAGGGGGACTGAGAGACGGTGAGTGAGGCGAGACTGAGAGTCGGTGAGTGAGGGGGGACTGAGAGTCGGTGAGTGAGAGGCGACTGAGAGTCGGTGAGTGAGTGGGGACTGAGTGTCAGTGAGTGAGGGGGCCTGAGAGACGGTGAGTGAGGGGGGACTGAGAGTCGGTGAGTGAGGGGGGAATGAGAGTCGGTGAGTGAGGGACTGAGATTCGGTGAGTGAGGGGGACAGAGAGTCTGTGAGTGAAGGGGGAAATGAGTCTGTGAGTGAGGGGAGACTGAGAGTCGGTGACTGAGGAGCGACAGAGAGTCTGTGAGTGAAGGGGGACTGAGAGTCGGTGAGTGAGTGGGGACTGAGTGTCAGTGAGTGAGGGGGACTGAGAGTCGGTGAGTGAGGGGGGACTGAGAGTCGGTGAGTGAGGGGGGACTGAGAGTCGGTTAGTGAGGGGGGACTGAGAGTCGGTGAGTGAGGGGGGACTGAGAGTCGGTGAGTGAGGAGGAAATGAGTCTGTGAGTGAGGGGAGACTGAGAGTCGGTGACTGAGGAGCGACAGAGAGTCTGTGAGTGAAGGGGGACTGAGAGTCGGTGAGTGAGGGGGGAATGAGAGTCGGTGAGTGAGGAGGGACAGAGAGTCAGTGAGTGAGGGGGGACTGAGAGTCGGTGAGTGAGGGGGGACTGAGAGTCGGTGAGTGAGTGGGGACTGAGTGTCAGTGAGTGAGGGGGACTGAGAGACGGTGAGTGAGGCGGGACTGAGAGTCGGTGAGTGAGGGGGGACTGAGAGTCGGTGAGTGAGAGGCGACTGAGAGTCGGTGAGTGAGTGGGGACTGAGTGTCAGTGAGTGAGGGGGCCTGAGAGACGGTGAGTGAGGGGGGACTGAGAGTCGGTGAGTGAGGGGGGAATGAGAGTCGGTGAGTGAGGGACTGAGATTCGGTGAGTGAGGGGGACAGAGAGTCGGTGAGTGACAGGGGACTGAGAGTCGGCGAGTGAGGGGGGACTGAGAGTCGGTGAGTGAGGGGGGACTGAGATTCGGTGGGTGAGAGGGAACTGAGAGTCAGTGAGTGAGGGGGTACTGAGAGTCGGTGAGTGAGGAGGAACTGAGAGTCTGTGAGTGAGGGGGGACTGAGAGTCGGTGAGTGAGGGGGGACTGAGAGTCGGTGAGTGAGGGGGGAATGAGAGTTGGTGAGTGAGGGACTGAGATTCGGTGAGAGAGGGGGGACAGAGAGTCGGTGAGTGAGGGGGACTGAGAGTCGGTGAGTGAGGGGGATCTGAGAGTCGGTGAGTGAGGGGGGACTGAGAGTCGGTGAGTGAGGAGGGACAGAGAGTCAGTGAGTGAGGGGGGACTGAGAGTCGGTGAGTGAGGGGGGACTGAGAGTCGGTGAGTGAGGGGGGACTGAGAGTCGGTGAGTGAGGGGCGACTGAGAGTCGGTGAGTGAGTGGGGACTGAGTGTCGGTGAGTGAGGGTGCCTGAGAGTCGATGAGTGAGGGTGGACTGAGAGTCGGTGAGTGAGGGGGGAATGTGAGTCGCTGAGTGAGGGGGGACAGAGAGTCGGTGAATGAGGGGGGACTGAGAGTCGGTGAGTGAGGGGAGACTTAGAGTCTGTGAGTGAGGTGGGACTGAGAGTGCGTGAGTGAGGGGGCACTGAGGGTCGGTGTGTGAGGGGGGACTGAGAGTGGGTGAGTGAGAGGGGACTGAGAGTCGGTGAGTGAGGAGGACTGAGAGTCGGTGAGTGAGGGGGGACTGAGAGTCGGTGAGTGAGGGGGGACTGAGAGTCGGTGAGTGAGTGGGGACAGAGAGTCTGTGAGTGAAGGGGGACTGAGAGTCGGTGAGTGAGGGGGGACTGAGAGTCGGTGAGTGAGGGGGGACTGAGAGTCGGTTAGTGAGGGGGGACTGAGAGTCGGTGAGTGAGGGGGGACTGAGAGTCGGTGAGTGAGGAGGAAATGAGTCTGTGAGTGAGGGGAGACTGAGAGTCGGTGACTGAGGAGCGACAGAGAGTCTGTGAGTGAAGGGGGACTGAGAGTCGGTGAGTGAGGGGGGACTGAGAGTCGGTGAGTGAGGAGGGACAGAGAGTCAGTGAGTGAGGGGGGACTGAGATTCGGTGAGTGAGGGGGGACTGAGAGTCGGTGAGTGAGTGGGGACTGAGTGTCAGTGAGTGAGGGGGACTGAGAGACGGTGAGTGAGGCGAGACTGAGAGTCGGTGAGTGAGGGGGGACTGAGAGTCGGTGAGTGAGAGGCGACTGAGAGTCGGTGAGTGAGTGGGGACTGAGTGTCAGTGAGTGAGGGGGCCTGAGAGACGGTGAGTGAGGGGGGACTGAGAGTCGGTGAGTGAGGGGGGAATGAGAGTCGGTGAGTGAGGGACTGAGATTCGGTGAGTGAGGGGGACAGAGAGTCTGTGAGTGAAGGGGGAAATGAGTCTGTGAGTGAGGGGAGACTGAGAGTCGGTGACTGAGGAGCGACAGAGAGTCTGTGAGTGAAGGGGGACTGAGAGTCGGTGAGTGAGTGGGGACTGAGTGTCAGTGAGTGAGGGGGACTGAGAGTCGGTGAGTGAGGGGGGACTGAGAGTCGGTGAGTGAGGGGGGACTGAGAGTCGGTTAGTGAGGGGGGACTGAGAGTCGGTGAGTGAGGGGGGACTGAGAGTCGGTGAGTGAGGAGGAAATGAGTCTGTGAGTGAGGGGAGACTGAGAGTCGGTGACTGAGGAGCGACAGAGAGTCTGTGAGTGAAGGGGGACTGAGAGTCGGTGAGTGAGGGGGGAATGAGAGTCGGTGAGTGAGGAGGGACAGAGAGTCAGTGAGTGAGGGGGGACTGAGAGTCGGTGAGTGAGGGGGGACTGAGAGTCGGTGAGTGAGTGGGGACTGAGTGTCAGTGAGTGAGGGGGACTGAGAGACGGTGAGTGAGGCGGGACTGAGAGTCGGTGAGTGAGGGGGGACTGAGAGTCGGTGAGTGAGAGGCGACTGAGAGTCGGTGAGTGAGTGGGGACTGAGTGTCAGTGAGTGAGGGGGCCTGAGAGACGGTGAGTGAGGGGGGACTGAGAGTCGGTGAGTGAGGGGGGAATGAGAGTCGGTGAGTGAGGGACTGAGATTCGGTGAGTGAGGGGGACAGAGAGTCGGTGAGTGACAGGGGACTGAGAGTCGGCGAGTGAGGGGGGACTGAGAGTCGGTGAGTGAGGGGGGACTGAGATTCGGTGGGTGAGAGGGAACTGAGAGTCAGTGAGTGAGGGGGTACTGAGAGTCGGTGAGTGAGGAGGAACTGAGAGTCTGTGAGTGAGGGGGGACTGAGAGTCGGTGAGTGAGGGGGACTGAGAGTCGGTGACTGAGGAGGGACAGAGAGTCAGTGAGTGAGGGGTGACTGAGAGTCGGTGATTGAGGAGGGACAGAGAGGCAGTGAGTGAGGGGGGACTGAGAGTCGGTGAGTGAGGGGGGACAGAGAGTCAGTGAGTGAGGGGGTACTGAGAGTCGGTGAGTGAGGGGGGACAGAGAGTCAGTGAGTGAGGGGGACTGAGAGTCGGTGAGTGAGGTGGGACTGAGAGTCGGTTAGTGAGGGGCGACTGAGAGTCGGTGAGTGAGGGGGGACTGAGAGTCGGTGAGTGAGGGGGGAATGAGAGTTGGTGAGTGAGGGACTGAGATTCGGTGAGAGAGGGGGGACAGAGAGTCAGTGAGTGAGGGGTGACTGAGAGTCGGTGATTGAGGAGGGACTGAGAGTCGGTGAGTGAGGGGAGACTTCGAGTCTGTGAGTGAGGTGGGACTGAGAGTGCGTGAGTGAGGGGGCACTGAGGGTCGGTGTGTGAGGGGGGACTGAGAGTGGGTGAGTGAGAGGGGACTGAGAGTCGGTGAGTGAGGAGGGGCAGAGAGTCTGAGTGAGGGGGGACTGAGAGTCGGTGAGTGAGGTGGGACTGAGAGTCGGTTAGTGAGGGGCGACTGAGATTCGGTGAGTGAGGGGGGACTGAGAGTCGGTGAGTGAGGGGGGAATGAGAGTTGGTGAGTGAGGGACTGAGATTCGGTGAGAGAGGGGGTACAGAGAGTCGGTGAGTGAGGGGGACTGAGAGTCGGTGAGTGAGGGGGATCTGAGAGTCGGTGAGTGAGGGGGGACTGAGAGTCGGTGAGTGAGGAGGGACAGAGAGTCAGTGAGTGAGGGGGGACTGAGAGTCGGTGAGTGAGGGGGGACTGAGAGTCGGTGAGTGAGGGGGGACTGAGAGTCGGTGAGTGAGGGGCGACTGAGAGTCGGTGAGTGAGTGGGGACTGAGTGTCGGTGAGTGAGGGTGCCTGAGAGTCGATGAGTGAGGGTGGACTGAGAGTCGGTGAGTGAGGGGGGACTGAGTGTCGGTGAGTGAGGTGGGACTGAGTCGATGAGTGAGGGGGACTGAGAGTCGGAGAGTGAGGGGGGACTGAGTCGGTGAGTAAGGGGGGACTGAGTGTCGGTGAGTGAGGGGGTACTGAGAGTCGGGGAGTGAGGGAGGACTGAGAGTCGGGGAGTGAGGGGGGACTGTGAGTCGATGAGTGAGGGGGGACTGTGAGTCGGTAAGTGAGGGGGGGACTGAGTCGGTGAGTGAGGGGGACTGTGAGCCAGTGAGTGAGGGGGGACTGAGAGTCGGTGAGTGAGGGGGGACTGAGAGTCGGTGAGTGAGGGGGGACTGAGAGTCGGTGAGTGAGGGGGGACTGAGAGTCTGTGAGTGAGGGGGGACTGAGAGTCGGTGAGTGAGTGGGGACAGAGTCGGTGAGTGAGGGGGGACTGAGCGTCGGTGACAGAGGGAGGACTGTGAGTCGGTGAGTGAGGGGGGACTGAGAGTCGGTGAGTGAAGGGGGACTGAGTCGGTGAGCGAGGGAGAACTGTGAGTCGGTGAGTGAGGGGGGACTGAGAGTCGGTGAGTGAGGGGGGACAAAGTCGGTGAGTGAGGGGGGACTGAGAGTCGGTGAGTGAGGGGGGACTGAGAGTCGGTGAGTGAGGGGGGACTGAGAGTCGGTGAGTGAGGGGGGACTGAGAGTCGGTGAGTGAGGGGGGACTGAGAGTCGGTGAGTGAGGGGGGACTGAGAGTCGGTGAGTGAGGGGGGACTGAGAGTCGGTGAGTGAGGGAGGACTGTGAGTCGGTGAGTGAGGGGGGACTGAGAGTCGGTGAGTGAGGGGGGACTGAGAGTCGGTGAGTGAGGGGCGACTGAGTCGGTGAGTGAAGGGGGACTGAGAGTCGGTGAGTGAGGGGGGATTGATAGTCGGTGAGTGAGGGGGGACTGAGAGTCGGTGAGTGAGGAGGGACTGAGATTCGGTGAGTGAAGCGGGACTGAGAGTCGGTGAGTGGGGGGGACTGAGAGTCGGTGAGGGAGGGGGGACTGAGTCGGTGAGTGAGGAGGGACTTAGAGTCGGTGAGTGAGGGGGGACTGAGAGTCGGTGAGTTTGGAGGGACTGAGCGTCGTTGAGTGAGGGAGGACTGAGAGTCGGTGAGTGAGGGGGGACAGAGTCGGTGAGTGAGGGGGGACAGAGAGTCGGTGAGTGAGGGGGTACTGAGAGTCGGTGAGTGAGGGGAGACTGAGTGTCGGTGAGTGAGGTGGGACTGAGTCGATGAGTGAGGGGGACTGAGAGTCGGTGAGTGAGGGGGGACTGAGTCGGTGAGTAAGGGGGGACTGAGTGTCGGTGAGTGAGGGGGGACTGAGAGTCGGGGAGTGAGGGAGGACTGAGAGTCGGGGAGTGAGGGGGGACTGTGAGTCGATGAGTGAGGGGGGACTGTGAGTCGGTAAGTGAGGGGGGGACTGAGTCGGTGAGTGAGGGGGACTGTGAGCCAGTGAGTGAGGGGGGACTGAGAGTCGGTGAGTGAGGGGGGACTGAGAGTCGGTGAGTGAGGGGTGACTGAGGGTCAGTGAGTGAGGGGGGACAGAGAGTCGGTGAGTGAGGGGGGACAGAGAGTCGGTGAGTGAGGGGGGACTGACAGTCGGTGAGTGAGGCGGGACTGAGAGTCGGTGAGTGGGGGAAACTGAGAGTCGGTGAGTGGGGGGGACTGAGTCGGTGAGTGAGGAGGGGACTGAGATTCGGTGAGTGAGTGGGGCTGAGAGTCGGTGAGTGAGGGGGGACTGAGAGTCGGTGAGTGAGGGGGGACTGAGAGTCGGTGAGTGAGGGGGGACTGAGAGTCGGTGAGTGAGGGGGGACTGAGAGTCTGTGAGTGAGGGGGGACTGAGAGTCGGTGAGTGAGGGGGGACTGAGAGTCGGTGAGTGAGGGGGGACTGAGTGTCGGTGAGTGAGGGGGGACTGTGAGTCGGTGAGTGAGGGGGGACTGAGAGTCGGTGAGTGAGGGGGGACTGAGAGTTGTTGAGTGAGGGGGGACTGAGAGTCGGTGAGTGAGAGGGAACTGAGAGTCAGTGAGTGAGGGGGGACTGAGAGTCGGTGAGTGAGGAGGAACTGAGAGTCTGTGAGTGAGGGGGGACTGAGAGTCGGTGAGTGAGGGGGGACTGAGAGTCGGTGAGTGAGGGGGGACTGAGATTCGGTGAGTGAGGGGGGAATGAGAGTCGGTGAGTGAGGGACTGAGATTCGGTGAGAGAGGGGGGACAGAGAGTCGGTGAGTGAGGGGGGACTGAGAGCCGGTGAGTGAGGGGGACTGAGAGTCTGTGAGTGAGGGACTGAGATTCGGTGAGTGAGGGGGACAGAGAGTCGGTGAGTGAGGGGGGACTGAGAGTCGGTGAGTGAGGGGGACTGAGAGTCAGCGAGTGAGGGGGGACTGAGAGTCGGTGAGTGAGGGGGACTGAGATTCGGTGAGTGAGAGGGAACTGAGAGTCAGTGAGTAAGGGGGGACTGAGAGTCGGTGAGTGAGGAGGAACTGAGAGTCTGTGAGTGAGGGGGGACTGAGAGTCGGTGACTGAGGAGGGACAGAGAGTCAGTGAGTGAGGGGGGACTGAGAGTCTGTGAGTGAGGGGGGACAGAGATTCAGTGAGTGAGGGGGGACAGAGAGTCAGTGAGTGAGGGGGGAAAGAGAGTCAGTGAGTGAGGGGGGACTGAGAGTCGGTCAGTGAGGGGGGACTGAGAGTCGGTGAGTGAGGGGGGACTGAGAGTCGGTGAGTGAGGGGGGACTGAGAGTCGGTGAGTGAGGGGGGAATGAGAGTCGGTGAGTGAGGGGGACTGAGAGTCTGTGAGTGAGGGACTGAGATTCGGTGAGTGAGGGGGACAGAGAGTCGGTGGGTGAGGGGGACTGAGAGTCGGTGAGTGAGGGGGATCTGAGAGTCGGTGAGTGAGGGGGGACTGAGAGTCGGTGAGTGAGGAGGGACAGAGAGTCAGTGAGTGAGGGGGGACTGAGAGTCGGTGAGTGAGGGGGGACTGAGAGTCGGTGAGTGAGGGGGGACTGAGAGTCGGTGAGTGAGGGGCGACTGAGAGTCGGTGAGTGAGTGGGGACTGAGTGTCGGTGAGTGAGGGTGCCTGAGAGTCGATGAGTGAGGGTGGACTGAGAGTCGGTGAGTGAGGGGGGACTGAGTGTCGGTGAGTGAGGTGGGACTGAGTCGATGAGTGAGGGGGACTGAGAGTCGGAGAGTGAGGGGGGACTGAGTCGGTGAGTAAGGGGGGACTGAGTGTCGGTGAGTGAGGGGATACTGAGAGTCGGGGAGTGAGGGAGGACTGAGAGTCGGGGAGTGAGGGGGGACTGTGAGTCGATGAGTGAGGGGGGACTGTGAGTCGGTAAGTGAGGGGGGGACTGAGTCGGTGAGTGAGGGGGACTGTGAGCCAGTGAGTGAGGGGGGACTGAGAGTCGGTGAGTGAGGGGGGACTGAGAGTCGGTGAGTGAGGGGGGACTGAGAGTCGGTGAGTGAGGGGGGACTGAGAGTCGGTGAGTGAGGGGGGACTGAGAGTCTGTGAGTGAGGGGGGACTGAGAGTCGGTGAGTGAGTGGGGACAGAGTCGGTGAGTGAGGGGGGACTGAGCGTCGGTGACAGAGGGAGGACTGTGAGTCGGTGAGTGAGGGGGGACTGAGAGTCGGTGAGTGAAGGGGGACTGAGTCGGTGAGCGAGGGAGAACTGTGAGTCGGTGAGTGAGGGGGGACTGAGAGTCGGTGAGTGAGGGGGGACAAAGTCGGTGAGTGAGGGGGGACTGAGAGTCGGTGAGTGAGGGGGGACTGAGAGTCGGTGAGTGAGGGGGGACTGAGAGTCGGTGAGTGAGGGGGGACTGAGAGTCGGTGAGTGAGGGGGGACTGAGAGTCGGTGAGTGAGGGGGGACTGAGAGTCGGTGAGTGAGGGGGGACTGAGAGTCGGTGAGTGAGGGAGGACTGTGAGTCGGTGAGTGAGGGGGGACTGAGAGTCGGTGAGTGAGGGGGGACTGAGAGTCGGTGAGTGAGGGGCGACTGAGTCGGTGAGTGAAGGGGGACTGAGAGTCGGTGAGTGAGGGGGGATTGATAGTCGGTGAGTGAGGGGGGACTGAGAGTCGGTGAGTGAGGAGGGACTGAGATTCGGTGAGTGAAGCGGGACTGAGAGTCGGTGAGTGGGGGGGACTGAGAGTCGGTGAGGGAGGGGGGACTGAGTCGGTGAGTGAGGAGGGACTTAGAGTCGGTGAGTGAGGGGGGACTGAGAGTCGGTGAGTTTGGAGGGACTGAGCGTCGTTGAGTGAGGGAGGACTGAGAGTCGGTGAGTGAGGGGGGACAGAGTCGGTGAGTGAGGGGGGACAGAGAGTCGGTGAGTGAGGGGGTACTGAGAGTCGGTGAGTGAGGGGAGACTGAGTGTCGGTGAGTGAGGTGGGACTGAGTCGATGAGTGAGGGGGACTGAGAGTCGGTGAGTGAGGGGGGACTGAGTCGGTGAGTAAGGGGGACTGAGTGTCGGTGAGTGAGGGGGGACTGAGAGTCGGGGAGTGAGGGAGGACTGAGAGTCGGGGAGTGAGGGGGGACTGTGAGTCGATGAGTGAGGGGGGACTGTGAGTCGGTAAGTGAGGGGGGGACTGAGTCGGTGAGTGAGGGGGACTGTGAGCCAGTGAGTGAGGGGGGACTGAGAGTCGGTGAGTGAGGGGGGACTGAGAGTCGGTGAGTGAGGGGTGACTGAGGGTCAGTGAGTGAGGGGGGACAGAGAGTCGGTGAGTGAGGGGGGACAGAGAGTCGGTGAGTGAGGGGGGACTGACAGTCGGTGAGTGAGGCGGGACTGAGAGTCGGTGAGTGGGGGAAACTGAGAGTCGGTGAGTGGGGGGGACTGAAGTCGGTGAGTGAGGAGGGGACTGAGAGTCGGTGAGTGAGTGGGGCTGAGAGTCGGTGAGTGAGGGGGGACTGAGAGTCGGTGAGTGAGGGGGGACTGAGAGTCGGTGAGTGAGGGGGGACTGAGAGTCGGTGAGTGAGGGGGGACTGAGAGTCTGTGAGTGAGGGGGGACTGAGAGTCGGTGAGTGAGGGGGGACTGAGAGTCGGTGAGTGAGGGGGGGACTGAGTCGGTGAGTGAGGGGGACTGTGAGCCAGTGAGTGAGGGGGGACTGAGAGTCGGTGAGTGAGGGGGGACTGAGAGTCGGTGAGTGAGGGGTGACTGAGGGTCAGTGAGTGAGGGGGGACAGAGAGTCGGTGAGTGAGGGGGGACAGAGAGTCGGTGAGTGAGGGGGGACTGACAGTCGGTGAGTGAGGCGGGACTGAGAGTCGGTGAGTGGGGGAAACTGAGAGTCGGTGAGTGGGGGGGACTGAGTCGGTGAGTGAGGAGGGGACTGAGATTCGGTGAGTGAGTGGGGCTGAGAGTCGGTGAGTGAGGGGGGACTGAGAGTCGGTGAGTGAGGGGGACTGAGAGTCGGTGAGTGAGGGGGGACTGAGAGTCGGTGAGTGAGGGGGACTGAGATTCGGTGAGTGAGAGGGAACTGAGAGTCAGTGAGTAAGGGGGGACTGAGAGTCGGTGAGTGAGGAGGAACTGAGAGTCTGTGAGTGAGGGGGGACTGAGAGTCGGTGACTGAGGAGGGACAGAGAGTCAGTGAGTGAGGGGGGACTGAGAGTCTGTGAGTGAGGGGGGACAGAGATTCAGTGAGTGAGGGGGGACAGAGAGTCAGTGAGTGAGGGGGGAAAGAGAGTCAGTGAGTGAGGGGGGACTGAGAGTCGGTCAGTGAGGGGGGACTGAGAGTCGGTGAGTGAGGGGGGACTGAGAGTCGGTGAGTGAGGGGGGACTGAGAGTCGGTGAGTGAGGGGGGAATGAGAGTCGGTGAGTGAGGGGGACTGAGAGTCTGTGAGTGAGGGACTGAGATTCGGTGAGTGAGGGGGACAGAGAGTCGGTGGGTGAGGGGGACTGAGAGTCGGTGAGTGAGGGGGATCTGAGAGTCGGTGAGTGAGGGGGGACTGAGAGTCGGTGAGTGAGGAGGGACAGAGAGTCAGTGAGTGAGGGGGGACTGAGAGTCGGTGAGTGAGGGGGGACTGAGAGTCGGTGAGTGAGGGGGGACTGAGAGTCGGTGAGTGAGGGGCGACTGAGAGTCGGTGAGTGAGTGGGGACTGAGTGTCGGTGAGTGAGGGTGCCTGAGAGTCGATGAGTGAGGGTGGACTGAGAGTCGGTGAGTGAGGGGGGACTGAGTGTCGGTGAGTGAGGTGGGACTGAGTCGATGAGTGAGGGGGACTGAGAGTCGGAGAGTGAGGGGGGACTGAGTCGGTGAGTAAGGGGGGACTGAGTGTCGGTGAGTGAGGGGATACTGAGAGTCGGGGAGTGAGGGAGGACTGAGAGTCGGGGAGTGAGGGGGGACTGTGAGTCGATGAGTGAGGGGGGACTGTGAGTCGGTAAGTGAGGGGGGGGACTGAGTCGGTGAGTGAGGGGGACTGTGAGCCAGTGAGTGAGGGGGGACTGAGAGTCGGTGAGTGAGGGGGGACTGAGAGTCGGTGAGTGAGGGGGGACTGAGAGTCGGTGAGTGAGGGGGGACTGAGAGTCGGTGAGTGAGGGGGGACTGAGAGTCTGTGAGTGAGGGGGGACTGAGAGTCGGTGAGTGAGTGGGGACAGAGTCGGTGAGTGAGGGGGGACTGAGCGTCGGTGACAGAGGGAGGACTGTGAGTCGGTGAGTGAGGGGGGACTGAGAGTCGGTGAGTGAAGGGGGACTGAGTCGGTGAGCGAGGGAGAACTGTGAGTCAGTGAGTGAGGGGGGACTGAGAGTCGGTGAGTGAGGGGGGACAAAGTCGGTGAGTGAGGGGGGACTGAGAGTCGGTGAGTGAGGGGGGACTGAGAGTCGGTGAGTGAGGGGGGACTGAGAGTCGGTGAGTGAGGGGGGACTGAGAGTCGGTGAGTGAGGGGGGACTGAGAGTCGGTGAGTGAGGGGGGACTGAGAGTCGGTGAGTGAGGGGGGACTGAGAGTCGGTGAGTGAGGGAGGACTGTGAGTCGGTGAGTGAGGGGGGACTGAGAGTCGGTGAGTGAGGGGGGACTGAGAGTCGGTGAGTGAGGGGCGACTGAGTCGGTGAGTGAAGGGGGACTGAGAGTCGGTGAGTGAGGGGGGATTGATAGTCGGTGAGTGAGGGGGGACTGAGAGTCGGTGAGTGAGGAGGGACTGAGATTCGGTGAGTGAAGCGGGACTGAGAGTCGGTGAGTGGGGGGGACTGAGAGTCGGTGAGGGAGGGGGGACTGAGTCGGTGAGTGAGGAGGGACTTAGAGTCGGTGAGTGAGGGGGGACTGAGAGTCGGTGAGTTTGGAGGGACTGAGCGTCGTTGAGTGAGGGAGGACTGAGAGTCGGTGAGTGAGGGGGGACAGAGTCGGTGAGTGAGGGGGGACAGAGAGTCGGTGAGTGAGGGGGTACTGAGAGTCGGTGAGTGAGGGGAGACTGAGTGTCGGTGAGTGAGGTGGGACTGAGTCGATGAGTGAGGGGGACTGAGAGTCGGTGAGTGAGGGGGGACTGAGTCGGTGAGTAAGGGGGACTGAGTGTCGGTGAGTGAGGGGGGACTGAGAGTCGGGGAGTGAGGGAGGACTGAGAGTCGGGGAGTGAGGGGGGACTGTGAGTCGATGAGTGAGGGGGGACTGTGAGTCGGTAAGTGAGGGGGGGACTGAGTCGGTGAGTGAGGGGGACTGTGAGCCAGTGAGTGAGGGGGGACTGAGAGTCGGTGAGTGAGGGGGGACTGAGAGTCGGTGAGTGGGGGAAACTGAGAGTCGGTGAGTGGGGGGGACTGAGTCGGTGAGTGAGGAGGGGACTGAGAGTCGGTGAGTGAGTGGGGCTGAGAGTCGGTGAGTGAGGGGGGACTGAGAGTCGGTGAGTGAGGGGGGACTGAGAGTCGGTGAGTGAGGGGGGACTGAGAGTCGGTGAGTGAGGGGGGACTGAGAGTCTGTGAGTGAGGGGGGACTGAGAGTCGGTGAGTGAGGGGGGACTGAGAGTCGGTGAGTGAGGGGGGACTGAGTGTCGGTGAGTGAGGGGGGACTGTGAGTCGGTGAGTGAGGGGGGACTGAGAGTCGGTGAGTGAGGGGGGACTGAGAGTTGTTGAGTGAGGGGGGACTGAGAGTCGGTGAGTGAGAGGGAACTGAGAGTCAGTGAGTGAGGGGGGACTGAGAGTCGGTGAGTGAGGAGGAACTGAGAGTCTGTGAGTGAGGGGGGACTGAGAGTCGGTGAGTGAGGGGGGACTGAGAGTCGGTGAGTGAGGGGGGACTGAGATTCGGTGAGTGAGGGGGGAATGAGAGTCGGTGAGTGAGGGACTGAGATTCGGTGAGAGAGGGGGGACAGAGAGTCGGTGAGTGAGGGGGGACTGAGAGCCGGTGAGTGAGGGGGACTGAGAGTCTGTGAGTGAGGGACTGAGATTCGGTGAGTGAGGGGGACAGAGAGTCGGTGAGTGAGGGGGGACTGAGAGTCGGTGAGTGAGGGGGACTGAGAGTCAGCGAGTGAGGGGGGACTGAGAGTCGGTGAGTGAGGGGGACTGAGATTCGGTGAGTGAGAGGGAACTGAGAGTCAGTGAGTAAGGGGGGACTGAGAGTCGGTGAGTGAGGAGGAACTGAGAGTCTGTGAGTGAGGGGGGACTGAGAGTCGGTGACTGAGGAGGGACAGAGAGTCAGTGAGTGAGGGGGGACTGAGAGTCTGTGAGTGAGGGGGGACAGAGATTCAGTGAGTGAGGGGGGACAGAGAGTCAGTGAGTGAGGGGGGAAAGAGAGTCAGTGAGTGAGGGGGGACTGAGAGTCGGTCAGTGAGGGGGGACTGAGAGTCGGTGAGTGAGGGGGGACTGAGAGTCGGTGAGTGAGGGGGGACTGAGAGTCGGTGAGTGAGGGGGGAATGAGAGTCGGTGAGTGAGGGGGACTGAGAGTCTGTGAGTGAGGGACTGAGATTCGGTGAGTGAGGGGGACAGAGAGTCGGTGAGTGAGGGGGGACTGAGAGTCGGTGAGTGAGGGGGACTGAGAGTCAGCGAGTGAGGGGGGACTGAGAGTCGGTGAGTGAGGGGGGACTGAGAGTCGGTGAATGAGGGGGGACTGAGGGTCGGTGAGTGAGGGGGGACAGAGAGTCAGTGAGTGAGGGGTGACTGAGAGTCGTTGAGTGAGGGGGGACAGAGAGTCAGTGAGTGAGGGGGGAATGAGAGTCGGTGAGTGAGGGGGGACAGAGAGTCAGTGAGTGAGGGGGACTGAGAGTCGGTGAGTGAGGGGGGACTGAGAGTCGGTGAGTGAGGAGGGGCAGAGAGTCTGAGTGAGGGGGGACTGAGAGTCGGTGAGTGAGGTGGGACTGAGAGTCGGTTAGTGAGGGGCGACTGAGTGTCGGTGAGTGAGGGGGGACTGAGAGTCGGTGAGTGAGGGGGGAATGAGAGTTGGTGAGTGAGGGACTGAGATTCGGTGAGAGAGGGGGGACAGAGAGTCGGTGAGTGAGGGGGACTGAGAGTCGGTGAGTGAGGGGGATCTGAGAGTCGGTGAGTGAGGGGGGACTGAGAGTCAGTGAGTGAGGAGGGACAGAGAGTCAGTGAGTGAGGGGGGACTGAGAGTCGGTGAGTGAGGGGGGACTGAGAGTCGGTGAGTGAGGGGGGACTGAGAGTCGGTGAGTGAGGGGCGACTGAGAGTCGGTGAGTGAGTGGGGACTGAGTGTCGGTGAGTGAGGGTGCCTGAGAGTCGATGAGTGAGGGTGGACTGAGAGTCGGTGAGTGAGGGGGGAATGTGAGTCGCTGAGTGAGGGGGGACAGAGAGTCGGTGAATGAGGGGGGACTGAGAGTCGGTGAGTGAGGGGAGACTTAGAGTCTGTGAGTGAGGTGGGACTGAGAGTGCGTGAGTGAGGGGGCACTGAGGGTCGGTGTGTGAGGGGGGACTGAGAGTGGGTGAGTGAGGGGGGACTGAGAGTCGGTGAGTGAGGAGGACTGAGATTCGGTGAGTGAGGGGGGAATGAGAGTCGATGAGTGAGGGACTGAGATTCGGTGAGAGAGGGGGGACAGAGAGTCGGTGAGTGAGGGGGGACTGAGAGCCGGTGAGTGAGGGGGACTGAGAGTCTGTGAGTGAGGGACTGAGATTCGGTGAGTGAGGGGGACAGAGAGTCGGTGAGTGAGGGGGGACTGAGAGTCGGTGAGTGAGGGGGACTGAGAGTCAGCGAGTGAGGGGGGACTGAGAGTCGGTGAGTGAGGGGGACTGAGATTCGGTGAGTGAGAGGGAACTGAGAGTCAGTGATTAAGGGGGGACTGAGAGTCGGTGAGTGAGGAGGAACTGAGAGTCTGTGAGTGAGGGGGGACTGAGAGTCGGTGACTGAGGAGGGACAGAGAGTCAGTGAGTGAGGGGGGACTGAGAGTCGGTGAGTGAGGGGGGACAGAGAGTCAGTGAGTGAGGGGGGACAGAGAGTCAGTGAGTGAGGGGGGACTGAGAGTCGGTCAGTGAGGGGGGACTGAGAGTCGGTGAGTGAGGGGGGACTGAGAGTCGGTGAGTGAGGGGGGACTGAGAGTCGGTGAGTGAGGGGGGAATGAGAGTCGGTGAGTGAGGGGGACTGAGAGTCTGTGAGTGAGGGACTGAGATTCGGTGAGTGAGGGGGACAGAGAGTCGGTGAGTGAGGGGGGACTGAGAGTCGGTGAGTGAGGGGGACTGAGAGTCAGCGAGTGAGGGGGGACTGAGAGTCGGTGAGTGAGGGGGGACTGAGAGTCGGTGAATGAGGGGGGACTGAGGGTCGGTGAGTGAGGGGGTACAGAGAGTCAGTGAGTGAGGGGTGACTGAGAGTCGTTGAGTGAGGGGGGACAGAGAGTCAGTGAGTGAGGGGGGAATGAGAGTCGGTGAGTGAGGGGGGACAGAGAGTCAGTGAGTGAGGGGGACTGAGAGTCGGTGAGTGAGGGGGGACTGAGAGTCGGTGAGTGAGGTGGGACTGAGAGTCGGTTAGTGAGGGGCGACTGAGAGTCGGTGAGTGAGGGGGGACTGAGAGTCGGTGAGTGAGGGGGGAATGAGAGTTGGTGAGTGAGGGACTGAGATTCGGTGAGAGAGGGGGACAGAGAGTCGGTGAGTGAGGGGGACTGAGAGTCGGTGAGTGAGGGGGATCTGAGAGTCGGTGAGTGAGGGGGGACTGAGAGTCGGTGAGTGAGGAGGGACAGAGAGTCAGTGAGTGAGGGGGGACTGAGAGTCGGTGAGTGAGGGGGGACTGAGAGTCGGTGAGTGAGGGGGGACTGAGAGTCGGTGAGTGAGGGGCGACTGAGAGTCGGAGAGTGAGTGGGGACTGAGTGTCGGTGAGTGAGGGTGCCTGAGAGTCGATGAGTGAGGGTGGACTGAGAGTCGGTGAGTGAGGGGGGAATGTGAGTCGCTGAGTGAGGGGGGACAGAGAGTCGGTGAATGAGGGGGGACTGAGAGTCGGTGAGTGAGGGGAGACTTAGAGTCTGTGAGTGAGGTGGGACTGAGAGTGCGTGAGTGAGGGGGGACTGAGAGTCGGTGAGCGAGGAGGACTGAGAGTCGGTGAGTGAGGGGGGACTGAGAGTCGGTGAGTGAGGGGGTACTGAGATTCGGTGACTGAGGAGGGACAGAGAGTCTGTTAGTGAGGGGGGACTGAGCGTCGGTGAGTGAGTGGGGACAGAGAGTCTGTGAGTGAAGGGGGACTGAGAGTCGGTGAGTGAGGGGGGACTGAGAGTCGGTGAGTGAGGGGGGACTGAGAGTCGGTTAGTGAGGGGGGACTGAGAGTCGGTGAGTGAGGGGGGACTGAGAGTCGGTGAGTGAGGAGGAAATGAGTCTGTGAGTGAGGGGAGACTGAGAGTCGGTGACTGAGGAGCGACAGAGAGTCTGTGAGTGAAGGGGGACTGAGAGTCGGTGAGTGAGGGGGGACTGAGAGTCGGTGAGTGAGGAGGGACAGAGAGTCAGTGAGTGAGGGGGGACTGAGAGTCGGTGAGTGAGGGGGGACTGAGAGTCGGTGAGTGAGTGGGGACTGAGTGTCATTGAGTGAGGGGGACTGAGAGACGGTGAGTGAGGGGGGACTGAGAGTCGGTGAGTGAGAGGCGACTGAGAGTCGGTGAGTGAGTGGGGACTGAGTGTCAGTGAGTGAGGGGGCCTGAGAGACGGTGAGTGAGGGGGGACTGAGAGTCGGTGAGTGAGGGGGGAATGAGAGTCGGTGAGTGAGGGACTGAGATTCGGTGAGTGAGGGGGACAGAGAGTCTGTGAGTGAAGGGGGAAATGAGTCTGTGAGTGAGGGGGGACTGAGAGTCGGTGACTGAGGAGCGACAGAGAGTCTGTGAGTGAAGGGGGACTGAGAGTCGCTGAGTGAGTGGGGACTGAGTGTCAGTGAGTGAGGGGGACTGAGAGTCGGTGAGTGAGGGGGGACTGAGAGTCGGTGAGTGAGGGGGGACTGAGAGTCGGTTAGTGAGGGGGGACTGAGAGTCGGTGAGTGAGGGGGGACTGAGAGTCGGTGAGTGAGGAGGAAATGAGTCTGTGAGTGAGGGGAGACTGAGAGTCGGTGACTGAGGAGCGACAGAGAGTCTGTGAGTGAAGGGGGACTGAGAGTCGGTGAGTGAGGGGGGACTGAGAGTCGGTGAGTGAGGAGGGACAGAGAGTCAGTGAGTGAGGGGGGACTGAGAGTCGGTGAGTGAGGGGGGACTGAGAGTCGGTGAGTGAGTGGGGACTGAGTGTCAGTGAGTGAGGGGGACTGAGAGACGGTGAGTGAGGCGGGACTGAGAGTCGGTGAGTGAGGGGGGACTGAGAGTCGGTGAGTGAGAGGCGACTGAGAGTCGGTGAGTGAGTGGGGACTCAGTGTCAGTGAGTGAGGGGGCCTGAGAGACGGTGAGTGAGGGGGGACTGAGAGTCGGTGAGTGAGGGGGGAATGAGAGTCGGTGAGTGAGGGACTGAGATTCGGTGAGTGAGGGGGACAGAGAGTCGGTGAGTGACAGGGGACTGAGAGTCGGCGAGTGAGGGGGGACTGAGAGTCGGTGAGTGAGGGGGGACTGAGATTCGGTGAGTGAGAGGGAACTGAGAGTCAGTGAGTGAGGGGGTACTGAGAGTCGGTGAGTGAGGAGGAACTGAGAGTCTGTGAGTGAGGGGGGACTGAGAATCGGTGAGTGAGGGGGACTGAGAGTCGGTGACTGAGGAGGGACAGAGAGTCAGTGAGTGAGGGGTGACTGAGAGTCGGTGATTGAGGAGGGACAGAGAGGCAGTGAGTGAGGGGGTCTGAGAGTCGGTGAGTGAGGGGGGACAGAGAGTCAGTGAGTGAGGGGGTACTGAGAGTCGGTGAGTGAGGGGGGACAGAGAGTCAGTGAGTGAGGGGGACTGAGAGTCGGTGAGTGAGGTGGGACTGAGAGTCGGTTAGTGAGGGGCGACTGAGAGTCGGTGAGTGAGGGGGGACTGAGAGTCGGTGAGTGAGGGGGGAATGAGAGTTGGTGAGTGAGGGACTGAGATTCGGTGAGAGAGGGGGGACAGAGAGTCGGTGAGTGAGGGGGACTGAGAGTCGGTGAGTGAGGGGGAACTGAGGGTCGGTGAGTGAGGGGGGACTGAGAGTCGGTGAGTGAGGGGGGACTGAGAGTCGGTGAGTGAGGGGGGACTGAGAGTTGGTGAGTGTGGGGGGACTGATAGTCGGTGAGTGAGGGGGGACCGAGAGTCTGTGAGTGAGGGGGGACTGAGTGTCGGTGAGAGAGGGGGGACAGAGAGTCGGTGAGTGAGGGGGACTGAGAGTCGGTGAGTGAGGGGGATCTGAGAGTCGGTGAGTGAGGGGGGACTGAGAGTCGGTGAGTGAGGAGGGCAGAGAGTCAGTGAGTGAGGGGGGACTGAGAGTCGGTGAGTGAGGGGGGACTGAGAGTCGGTGAGTGAGGGGGGACTGAGAGTCGGTGAGTGAGGGGCGACTGAGAGTCGGTGAGTGAGTGGGGACTGAGTGTCGGTGAGTGAGGGTGCCTGAGAGTCGATGAGTGAGGGTGGACTGAGAGTCGGTGAGTGAGGGGGGAATGTGAGTCGCTGAGTGAGGGGGGACAGAGAGTCGGTGAATGAGGGGGGACTGAGAGTCGGTGAGTGAGGGGAGACTTAGAGTCTGTGAGTGAGGTGGGACTGAGAGTGCGTGAGTGAGGGGGCACTGAGGGTCGGTGTGTGAGGGGGGACTGAGAGTGGGTGAGTGAGAGGGGACTGAGAGTCGGTGAGTGAGGAGGACTGAGAGTCGGTGAGTGAGGGGGGACTGAGAGTCGGTGAGTGAGGGGGGACTGAGAGTCGGTGACTGAGGAGGGACAGAGAGTCTGTTAGTGAGGGGGGACTGAGCGTCGGTGAGTGAATGGGGACAGAGAGTCTGTGAGTGAAGGGGGACTGAGAGTCGGTGAGTGAGGGGGGACTGAGAGTCGGTGAGTGAGGGGGGACTGAGAGTCGGTTAGTGAGGGGGGACTGAGAGTCGGTGAGTGAGGGGGGACTGAGAGTCGGTGAGTGAGGAGGAAATGAGTCTGTGAGTGAGGGGAGACTGAGAGTCGGTGACTGAGGAGCGACAGAGTGTCTGTGAGAGAAGGGGGACTGAGAGTCGGTGAGTGAGGGGGGACTGAGAGTCGGTGAGTGAGGAGGGACAGAGAGTCAGTGAGTGAGGGGGGACTGAGAGTCGGTGAGTGAGGGGGACTGAGAGTCGGTGAGTGAGGGGGGACTGAGAGTCGGTGAGTGAGGGGGGACTGAGAGTCGGTGAGTGAGTGGGGACTGAGTGTCAGTGAGTGAGGGGGACTGAGAGACGGTGAGTAAGGCGGGACTGAGAGTCGGTGAGTGAGGGGGGACTGAGAGTCGGTGAGTGAGAGGCGACTGAGAGTCGGTGAGTGAGTGGGGACTGAGTGTCAGTGAGTGAGGGGGCCTGAGAGACGGTGAGTGAGGGGGGACTGAGAGTCGGTGAGTGAGGGGGGAATGAGAGTCGGTGAGGGAGGGACTGAGATTCGGTGAGTGAGGGGGGACAGAGAGTCTGTGAGTGAAGGGGGAAATGAGTCTGTGAGTGAGGGGAGACTGAGAGTCGGTGACTGAGGAGCGACAGAGAGTCTGTGAGTGAAGGGGGACTGAGAGTCGGTGAGTGAGTGGGGACTGAGTGTCAGTGAGTGAGGGGGACTGAGAGTCGGTGAGTGAGGGGGGACTGAGAGTCGGTGAGTGAGGGGGGACTGAGAGTCGGTTAGTGAGGGGGGACTGAGAGTCGGTGAGTGAGGGGGGACTGAGAGTCGGTGAGTGAGGAGGAAATGAGTCTGTGAGTGAGGGGAGACTGAGAGTCGGTGACTGAGGAGCGACAGAGAGTCTGTGAGTGAAGGGGGACTGAGAGTCGGTGAGTGAGGGAGGACTGAGAGTCGGTGAGTGAGGAGGGACAGAGAGTCAGTGAGTGAGGGGGGACTGAGAGTCGGTGAGTGAGGGGGGACTGAGAGTCGGTGAGTGAGTGGGGACTGAGTGTCAGTGAGTGAGGGGGACTGAGAGACGGTGAGTGAGGCGGGACTGAGAGTCGGTGAGTGAGGGGGGACTGAGAGTCGGTGAGTGAGAGGCGACTGAGTGTCGGTGAGTGAGGGGGGAATGAGAGTCGGTGAGTGAGGGACTGAGATTCGGTGAGTGAGGGGGACAGAGAGTCGGTGAGTGACAGGGGACTGAGAGTCGGTGAGTGAGGGGGGACTGAGATTCGGTGAGTGAGAGGGAACTGAGAGACAGTGAGTGAGGGGGTACTGAGAGTCGGTGAGTGAGGAGGAACTGAGAGTCTGTGAGTGAGGGGGGACTGAGAGTCGGTGAGTGAGGGGGACTGAGAGTCGGTGACTGAGGAGGGACAGAGAGTCAGTGAGTGAGGGGTGACTGAGAGTCGGTGATTGAGGAGGGACAGAGAGGCAGTGAGTGAGGGGGGACTGAGAGTCGGTGAGTGAGGGGGGACAGAGAGTCAGTGAGTGAGGGGGTACTGAGAGTCGGTGAGTGAGGGGGGACAGAGAGTCAGTGAGTGAGGGGGACTGAGAGTCGGTGAGTGAGGTGGGACTGAGAGTCGGTTAGTGAGGGGCGACTGAGAGTCGGTGAGTGAGGGGGGACTGAGAGTCGGTGAGTGAGGGGGGAATGAGAGTTGGTGAGTGAGGGACTGAGATTCGGTGAGAGAGGGGGGACAGAGAGTCGGTGAGTGAGGGGGACTGAGAGTCGGTGAGTGAGGGGGAACTGAGGGTCGGTGAGTGAGGGGGGACTGAGAGTCGGTGAGTGAGGGGGGTCTGAGAGTCGGTGAGTGAGGGGGGACTGAGAGTTGGTGAGTGTGGGGGGACTGATAGTCGGTGAGTGAGGGGGGACCGAGCGTCTGTGAGTGAGGGGGGACTGAGTGTCGGTGTGTGAGGGGGGACTGATAGTCGGTGAGTGAGGGGGGACTGAGAGTCAGTGAGTGAGGGGGGACTGAGAGTCGGTGAGTGAGGGGGACTGAGAGTCAGCGAGTGAGGGGGGACTGAGAGTCGGTGAGTGAGGGGGACTGAGATTCGGTGAGTGAGAGGGAACTGAGAGTCAGTGAGTGAGGGGGGACTGAGAGTCGGTGAGTGAGGAGGAAATGAGAGTCTGTGAGTGAGGGGGGACTGAGAGTCGGTGACTGAGGAGGGACAGAGTGTCAGTGAGTGAGGGGGGACTGAGAGTCGGTGAGTGAGGGGGGACAGAGAGTCAGTGAGTGAGGGGGGACAGAGAGTCAGTGAGTGAGGGGGGAGTGAGAGTCGGTCAGTGAGGGGGGACAGAGAGTCAGTGAGTGAGGGGGGACTGAGAGTCGGTCAGTGAGGGGGGACAGAGAGTCAGTGAGTGAGGGGGGAAAGAGAGTCGGTGAGTGAGGGGGGACTGAGAGTCGGTGAGTGAGGGGGGACAGAGAGTCGGTGAGTGAGGGGGGACTGAGAGTCGGTGAGTGAGGAGGGGCAGAGAGTCTGAGTGAGGGGGGTCTGAGAGTCGGTGAGTGAGGTGGGACTGAGAGTCGGTTAGTGAGGGGCGACTGAGAGTCGGTGAGTGAGGGGGGACTGAGAGTCGGTGAGTGAGGGGGGAATGAGAGTTGGTGAGTGAGGGACTGAGATTCGGTGAGAGAGGGGGGACAGAGAGTCGGTGAGTGAGGGGGACTGAGAGTCGGTGAGTGAGGGGGAACTGAGAGTCGGTGAGTGAGGGGGGACTGAGAGTCGGTGAGTGAGGGGGGACTGAGAGTCGGCGAGTGAGGGGGTACTGAGAGTTGGTGAGTGTGGGGGGACTGATAGTCGGTGAGTGAGGGGGGACCGAGAGTCTGTGAGTGAGGGGGGACTGAGAGTCTGTGAGTGAGGGGGGACTCAGTGTCGGTGTGTGAGGGGGGACTGAGAGTCTGTGAGTGAGGGACTGAGATTCGGTGAGTGAGGGGGACAGAGATTCGGTGAGTGAGGGGGGAGTGAGAGTCAGTGAGTGAGGGGGGACTGAGAGTCGGTGAGTGAGGGGGACTGAGAGTCAGCGAGTGAGGGGGGACTGAGAGTCGGTGAGTGAGGGGGACTGAGATTCGGTGAGTGAGAGGGAACTGAGAGTCAGTGAGTGAGGGGGGACTGAGAGTCGGTGAGTGAGGAGGAACTGAGAGTCTGTGATTGAGGGAGGACTGAGAGTCGGTGACTGAGGAGGGACAGAGAGTTAGTTAGTGAGGGGGGACTGAGAGTCGGTGAGTGAGGGGGGACTGAGATTTGGTGAGTGAGGGAGGACTGAGAGTCGGTGAGTGAGGGGGGACTGAGAGTCGGTGAGTGAGGAGGGACAGAGAGTCAGTGAGTGAGGGGGGACTGAGAGTCGGTGAGTGAGGGGGGACAGAGTGTCGGTGAGTGAGGGCCGACTGAGAGTCGGTGAGTGAGTGGGGACTGAGTGTCGGTGAGTGAGGGTGCCTGATAGTCGATGAGTGAGGGTGGACTGAGAGTCGGTGAGTGAGGGGGGACTGAGAGTCGGTGAATGAGGGGGGACTGAGAGTCGGTGAGTGAGGGGAGACTTAGAATCTGTGAGTGAGGTGGGACTGAGAGTGGGTGAGTGAGGGGGCACTGAGGGTCGGTGAGTGAGGGGGGACTGAGAGTGGGTGAGTGAGAGGGGACTGAGAGTCGGTGAGTGAGGAGGACTGAGAGTCGGTGAGTGAGGGGGGACTGAGAGTCGGTGAGTGAGGGGGGACTGAGAGTCGGAGACTGAGGAGGGACAGAGAGTCTGTTAGTGAGGGGGGACTGAGCGTCGGTGACTGAGGAGGGACAGAGAGTCTGTTAGTGAGGGGGGACTGAGCGTCGGTGAGTGAGGGGGGACAGAGTCTGTGAGTGAAGGGGGACTGAGAGTCGGTTAGTGAGGGGGGACTGAGAGTCGGTGAGTGAAGGGGGACTGAGAGTCAGTGAGTGAGGGGGACTGAGAGTCGGTGAGTGAGGAGGAAATGAGTCTGTGAGTGAGGGGGGACTGAGAGTCGGTGACTGAGGAGGGACAGAGAGTCTGTGAGTGAAGGGGAACAGAGTCGGTGAGTGAGGGGGGCCTGAGAGTCGGTGAGTGAGGAGGGACAGAGAGTCAGAGAGTGAGGGGGGACTGAGAGTCGGTGAGTGAGGGGGGACTGAGAGTCGGTGAGTGAGTGGGGACTGAGTGTCAGTGAGTGAGGGGTACTGAGAGACGGTGAGTGAGGGGGGACTGAGAGTCGGTGAGTGAGGGGGGACTGAGAGTCGGTGAGTGAGGGGCGACTGAGAGTCGGTGAGTGAGTGGGGACTGAGTGTCAGTGAGTGAGGGGGCCTGAGAGACGGTGAGTGAGGGGGGACTGAGAGTCGGTGAGTGAGGGGGGAATGAGAGTCGGTGAGTGAGGGACTGAGATTAGGTGAGTGAGGGGGACAGAGAGTCGGTGAGTGACAGGGGACTGAGAGTCGGCGAGTGAGGGGGGACTGAGAGTCGGTGAGTGAGGGGGGACTGAGATTCGGTGATTGAGAGGGAACTGAGAGTCAGTGAGTGAGGGGGGACTGAGAGTCGGTGAGTGAGGAGGAACTGAGAGTCTGTGAGTGAGGGGGGACTGAGATTCGGTGAGTGAGGGGGACTGAGAGTCGGTGACTGAGGAGGGACAGAGAGTCAGTGAGTGAGGGGTGACTGAGAGTCGGTGAGTGAGGGGGACAGAGAGGCAGTGAGTGAGGGGGGACTGAGAGTCGGTGAGTGAGGGGGGACAGAGAGTCAGTGAGTGAGGGGGTACTGAGAGTCAGTGAGTGAGGGGGGACAGAGAGTCAGTGAGTGAGGGGGGACTGAGAGTCTGTGAGTGAGGGGGGACTGAGTGTCGGTGTGTGAGGGGGGACTGAGAGTCTGTGAGTGAGGGACTGAGATTCGGTGAGTAAGGGGGACAGAGATTCGGTGAGTGAGGGGGGACCGAGAGTCTGTGAGTGAGGGGGGACTGAGAGTCTGTGAGTGAGGGGGGACTGAGTGTCGGTGTGTGAGGGGGGACTGAGAGTCTGTGAGTGAGGGACTGAGATTCGGTGAGTGAGGGGGACAGAGATTCGGTGAGTGAGGGGGGAGTGAGCGTCAGTGAGTGAGGGGGGACTGAGAGTCGGTGAGTGAGGGGGACTGAGAGTCAGCGAGTGAGGGGTGAGGAAATCTACATGATATAAGGGGTTAATTTCAAGTGCTTGCTGGGTAAAAGTTTTCAGACTTGACACTGGGCAAGTGTCGATGTGTAACTAGAGCTATTGCACGTACTCGAACTACAGCCAAGAACAGATGCCTGCCCACCTAATGAGAATGTAGAAGTGGAATAATGAGTTTCTTTGATGTACCAATGACCTGATAACTTGTGACCGAAAGCAAAGCTTGCCTCCCTTATATATGATTAAAGAGGACCTCCGGTTACACGATTCATGCCCTGTTATAGATTAACGGTTGACTTATGTGTCCAGGATCCTTCTGTCAATATGTTATTTCTACCTGATGATTAATCTAAAATGTATCCTGATAGAGGAACAAAGGGATTTCAATCAAACTTGTTTGTTACACTGTATAAATATAGTACGCTCACGCTGTATCATTGGAATAGTAGCCTCACCCCTTGAGTGGAGGTACTGATTCCCCTTGCAAGAGAAGTAAAATAAAAGGCCTGTCCGTCTGACGAATCCAAGTGTGTATTGAGTCATTACCCAGAGCTAAGAAGTAAGGCACTTCTACAATTTGGAGGTTCCACCGAGATGGCTTGCTGTACCAATTGGTGAGTTAACAGACGCCGAGTACGTTGCTCGGTTGGGAAAATCCCATCGGCCGAAGGTGGTGTTTTGCCACATTTTTGGGACTTTCCCTGCCAGAAGCATAGCTGCGCATAGTCTGTTTATTCCATTGGACAGTACTGCCATCGGGTAATTGACTCACAAGGTTCGGGGGTTAAACTGCCGTTGTGACTGCTTCCCTTTCAGAAACGGAACAGAGGACCAGCCATGAGGCGCTGACGCCCCGCGAACAGGATCGTGCAGAAAAGGACTGTAGGAAGCGCTGAAATAAAGGTACCAGAGAGAGAAGGTTAAGTCAGGAATTTGATTAACTAAGGAGCTAGCGATTTATTGGAAATTGAACTAGCAAGGTTCCAGCTTGCTGAGAGAGAAGGTTAAGTCAGGAATTTGATTAACTAAGGAGCTAGCGATTTACTGGAAATTGAACTAGCAAGGTTCCAGCTTGAAGTTAGCTGGGACAAATTGAAGGCCCTTTTTGCTAAAGATTTGGCTAAAGGGAATAGGGTAAAAAAAAAGAGAGAAGAGTGGGCGGATGTCTGAAACACAGTGTCAATGTTTAATGTTTATGAGAGTGAGTATTTAACTACTTGTTATTATCAATCAACTTTGCAGCTTTGTCCAGTAAGGCTGCATAGGTTGGGGATTTAGTAACACTTTGGTTGTTGTTTAACAAGTGTATTGTTTATTGTTTATTGTTATATGCATTAATGTTTAGTCATGTCTGATCTGTAGAGGCGTCCCACGCAGATCATAGAGTGTTACGGAATTGTTGTATGTTTTAACTAAAATTTTTAAGCTGAAAAAAAAACTGCAGAAGGGGTTGGAAAAGACCCAAGCCGGGGAAGTGAGTCCCGCGGCGGAATGTATGGTTGAGAAAATAGTGATGTCTTTTACATGATCCACTAAGCTATTGTGGATTCAGTATTTTCCCCAGTTAGAAATACCTTCCACGAGGGTTGAGAACCCTCGAGTTTTATATGTATGTATAGTTTATTAATCTGATCTGTAGGGGCGTACAACGCAGATCATGGATTGTCACGGGAGTTTAGATTGTTTTAAGTGAACCATTTAAACTGCTAAAATGAGTGCTAGCGCCAGTAAGCCACCCGAGAAAGGCACGCCAGCAGCCTTTATGTTAAAGAACTGGTCAATCATCCATTGATCACCTACCAAATTGGTCCAAATGGACTGTAAATAAGACTAGACCCTTTCCCTCAGATAGTCATTTAACATAGAAAGAATTACTTGCCTCGAGAAATGTTTAACGGACAAGAGAGAAATAGAGAACAGCCAGATAAAAAGACTGCCTCTATGTTTGTTGAGTCAGAAAAAAAAAATTACCCTGAAGAAACACCTTTCTCCTCTATTATGGTAGGATAACAAGGTAACTATAGAAGGATGAATAGAGGGGAATATAGAGGAAGACGTGGTAGAGTAAGAGGGTATGGACGATCTGGTAATTGTTACAATTGCGGACAACCCGGACATTGGGCAAACCAATGCCCTGTGAAAAATCGTCAGAACAAAACCTCCAATAATGGACCTCCGTTAGAGAATAAAGGTCCTAATTTCACTGTCCATAACCCTTTTTCGGACCAGTCAGGAGGTTACCCTACAAACGGACAGGGATTTAGGAGAAATAGAGATTAGAATTACTGACTGACACCAGCAGCCCCAGGCGCCACAGACCACCAAATGCCCGTTGTTTCTTTAAATTCACACAGCGAACTTGAAATTAAAATGCAAATAGCTGGGAGACCTATGTCATTTTAGTAGATACAGGAGCAACCTTTTCGGTGTTAGGGAAAGGATATTCTGAAGGAATGCCTATTAATGGGAAAAAGACTCCGATAGCTGGATTGGCTGGAATACTACAATGCTTGAATCAATTGACTCCCCTCACAGTAAAAGTAGAAGAATTTGAGGAAGAACACTCCTTTCTGTTATCAGGAGATGTCTCTATGAATTTATGTGGAAGAGACTTGCTGTGCAAAATGAATGCTACAATCATTTGCTCCGCATCAGGAGTAACAGTAGAAATCCAAGTAGATAAGGCATATGCGTACCCAGTAACAGAAATAAAACACCCTGTTCTTTACGCATGGGAAATTGCCGACCCAAGTTTGAGTCCCAAACTTGTCAGTCTGTTAGGAGCGTGGGGATTCGTTACAAGCTCCATAAAACAATACCAGGAATCCCTGAAACTAGGGAAATGGCATTCAAAATTGCACTGCACGGCCTGCTATGACAAAACAGGACAAGATTATCAGCCGTTTTTTAATTTAAAATACCTCCTAACTATTAGACTGCACAGCCCTATGAAGTTACAATTAATCCAGCTGCACCATTACCCAAAAGGTCACAGTATCCATTGTCAGAGAAAGCAGAAAAAGGAATTGAGCCAGTGATGGAATCATTGTTAAAACAGGGAGTTAACGCCGGATAGAATAAAGGTCGTTTGCAACACATCGTTGCCAAAAACTAAAAGAGAAATGAAGCATTTTCTAGGAATGACTGGCTATTGTAGACAATGGATATTGAACTATTCAGAAATAACCAGACATGAGCATGACAAATTTGGAAAATTCGCGGTTACCTGACTTCCTCGGGAACCCAGATTAAAAATGCACAAGAAGTGCAAAATCTTTTACTAGCTATTCAGAGACGTAAACAGATTGCAATTATTAAGTGCCAAGCACACATGGGGCATTTGGACAAGGTTGCGCTTGGAAACACTGCTGCAGATAGCGCTGCTAAGTCAGTAGCTATATCAAGTACTGAACGACAAGTTTCAGCCTTCCCTGTTAGGGAAAAGCCAGAGATACCGCAGCCCCCGTCCTTAGATGATGTGTTGACCCATCAAGATAGGGCCAGTTCTGATGAAGTAAAGGAATGGGTTGTTAATCATTGTTTTAAAAAACACTGACGGCTTATGGGTTCATCATGACGGCCGCATGGTGGCACCCAAATCATTACTATCACCAATTGCCCGATGTGTTCATAAATTCACCCATGCGGGCAAAAGGGGGATGGCGGACTATATCCTCAAGACCTGGTATGCACCAGGAATCTCAAAGTTGGCAAAACAAATATGTGAAAATTGTATTATCTGCCAGACAATGAATGCAGGAAAAAAAATAAAGAAGGTACAGCCCGCATCCCATCCAAACCCCATGGGTCCTTTTGTACACTTGCAAATGGATTTTATTGAACTACCTGTGTGTATGAGCTTTAAATATGTATTAGTTATTGTTGATATGTTTTCAAGATGGATTGAAGCGTTTCCTTGTAGAAAGAGTGACGCCACTACTGTTGCTAAATGTTTATTGAAGGACATTGTACCGCGCTTTGGGATACCAGCAAAACTGTCAAGTGACAATGGGTCCCATTTTATGGGAACAGTGATTAAGGAACTATGCAAAGCCTTACAGATTAACCAGCACCTCCATTGCAGTTATCATCCACAGTCGGCTGGACTAGTGGAAAGATATAACGGGATGCTGAAAAAACAAGCTTGCAAAACTGTGTAAAGAAACTGGACTTAAATGGGTTGATTTGTTACCCATAGCTTTAATGACAATGCGGTCTGCTACCAACAGAACTACAGGATTGTCGCCTCACGAGATCGTCATGGGAAGACCACAAAGATTGCCCTTTTCGGCACCTTTAACAGCTAAATAAATGGACATTCATAAAATGGAGGAAGATATGTTGAGTTATTGCATTGCACTAACCAAATGTATTTCTAGTTTCCATCAACAGGTGAAGGAAGCCCAGGTCGATCCCGCTGAAGGAAAGTGCCATACTTTCGAGCCAGTAGATAACGTCTACATAAAAATCTTCAAGCGAAAGAATGGCCTTCAACCCAGATTTGAGGGACCCTTCCAAGTACTCCTGACCACAAACACCGCTGTAAAAGTAAAGGAGCGACCAACATGGATACACGTGTCCCATTGTAAGAAGGCATCAGTTGAAGACGATACACTGCCAAGATGAACTGGATTTGGACTCTAATAAGACTGTCCCCTTTGTTAACGATAATTGAAACTGCCATATTGATTTATCAGATCCCCTGAAGGGCAAACCATGCATAGAAGAATGTGTACTTTTAAACAGTGATTTCTTTTATATTATATGCTATAACGAGACTATGAAGGTTCAGCTTCAGGATCACACTATGCAGGTACCCCCGTATCAACCCCTGAGTCTTAGGATTAGGCAGAATAAGATAGTAGAAGAAGATAGTGGACAGAGGCTTGATAAGCTGTGGGTCACATGCCCTGATACTGTATTACCAAGTGACAAAACTGCGAACGGAGGGGTTTTCTGCAATGGTAATTCAAGAGGAGGACTGGCCCTGACAGCTAAGTTAATGTTTTGTGATAATCCTTTTACACAACCCCTCGTTTCAACATCAATTACTCAGAAAAGAAAAATTAATAGGACCGCTAGGAAACAAGGAGGGAGAAGTAGAAGACTGTTAAATAAGCATAACTATCATCAAGTTAATACCTTTGTATACATGAGCTATCTGTATGCTAAAAAACAGAACCTTGCCAAATGCTGGATATGCAGCCACATCCCTGTGCATGCAGAGGGTGGAATACCTCTAAGGCCCATTCCCTTCGAGATAGAAGAGATGGTAGGGTGGTTATTACAGTCTAATACCACCTGGAATGAGGAGGCAGCCAGTACATTTCAGACCCAAAATAGTTTAAACCCAGATCAGTTGGAAAATGAATGGAAAAATGCAGGATACAACCTTATAAAATTTGAAGGGTGGTTTCATCCCCTATATGATAATCGAAGGAATCCAGAGAGTCTATTAGTTACGTCAATGGGAACCATAAATAAAACAAAAGGAGAAGTCTGTCTTGTAAATGACAATGGAGAAGGATTGATGGTTGGATGGAGTGAGTGCAAATGTAACTACACTTTGACTAAAACTACTACTAAACCACCAGGTGCAATCGAATGGCCTTATTGGGGATGGTGGAATCTGTCCACAGTACAAAATTTGACTAGCAAAAAAATCTGGAAAGGAGAATACGGAATAGGAATGATGCACCAGATATGGAATAAATTTGAAGCCTATAATAACACCTATTTCATCTGTGGGCATAGAGCATACCCCTGGTTACCACAAAATTGGACTGGGTCATGTTATTTGGGATATGTAGTGCCTTATATACATCACATTTCATCTTTGGATAGCCACCCTGGGACACGAGCAAAACGAGCCATTACAGAAATTGAAAGGTTCTTTGCTATAGCATTTCCCTGGTATGGAACAGGGAAGTTAACAAGAGAATCTATAAACATGGCAGCAGTGTTGGAACAAATAGCCAATGATACTGCAGATGCTCTTAGTGATGTAAACGCAGAAATGGTGGCTTTGCGCACTGTTGCCTTACAAAACCGCATGGCTCTGGACTATTTGTTGGCAAAAGAAGGGGGCACATGTGCAATCATAAAAACCGAATGTTGCACCTATATCCCAGATAGCTCAGAAAATATCACCAATCTGGTAAACCACATAAAGAAGGCCGTAGAGAAACTACGTCAACCTGAACCATGGTCAATGTGGGATTGGATTTCAGGATGGGGAGGAGCATTGGGAAAGCAAATTTTGGAAGCTTTTATCGCAATTGTGATGATAATAATTTTAATTAGTTTATTGATTGGTTGTTTAAAATTATTGTGTACAAAAGTCCTTTCCTTATTAGCGTCAACTCCTCCTGTACCAATGATGTCTGAATATGAGGATATTAAGGGTGAGACCTTTGATGTGGAATTTCTTAAACTTAGCGAGATAGATTGTCCTTAGAAAGGACAAAAGGGGGGAATGAGGAAATCTACATGATATAAGGGGTTAATTTCAAGTGCTTGCTGGGTAAAAGTTTTCAGACTTGACACTGGGCAAGTGTCGATGTGTAACTAGAGCTATTGCACGTACTCGAACTACAGCCAAGAACAGATGCCTGCCCACCTAATGAGAATGTAGAAGTGGAATAATGAGTTTCTTTGATGTACCAATGACCTGATAACTTGTGACCGAAAGCAAAGCTTGCCTCCCTTATATATGATTAAAGAGGACCTCCGGTTACACGATTCATGCCCTGTTATAGATTAACGGTTGACTTATGTGTCCAGGATCCTTCTGTCAATATGTTATTTCTACCTGATGATTAATCTAAAATGTATCCTGATAGAGGAACAAAGGGATTTCAATCAAACTTCTTTGTTACACTGTATAAATATAGAACGTTTACACTGTATCATTGGAATAGTAGCCTCACCCCTTGAGTGGAGGTACTGATTCCCCTTGCAAGCGAAGTAAAATAAAAGGCCTGTCCGTCTGACGAATCCAAGTGTGTATTGAGTCATTACCCAGAGCTAAGAAGTAAGGCACTTCTACAGGGGGGACTGAGAATCGGTGAGTGAGGAGGAACTGAGAGTCTGTGATTGAGGGAGGACTGAGAGTCGGTGACTGAGGAGGGACAGAGAGTTAGTTAGTGAGGGGGGACTGAGAGTTGGTGAGTGAGGGAGGACTGAGAGTCGGTGAGTGAGGGGGGACTGAGAGTCGGTGAGTGAGGAGGGACAGAGAGTCAGTGAGTGAGGGGGGACTGAGAGTCGGTGAGTGAGGGGGGACTGAGAGTCATTGAGTGAGGGGCGACTGAGAGTCGGTGAGTGAGTGGGGACTGAGTGTCGGTGAGTGAGGGTGCCTGAGAGTCGATGAGTGAGGGTGGACTGAGAGTCGGTGAGTGAGGGGGGAATGAGAGTTGGTGAGTGAGGGGGACTGAGAGTCGCTGAGTGAGGGTGGACAGAGAGTCGGTGAATGAGGGGGGACTGAGAGTCGGTGAGTGAGGGGAGACTTAGAGTCTGTGAGTGAGGTGGGACTGAGAGTGGGTGAGTGAGGGGGCACTGAGGGTCGGTGAGTGAGGGGGGACTGAGAGTGGGTGAGTGAGAGGGGACTGAGAGTCGGTGAGTGAGGGGGGACTGAGAGTCGGTGAGTGAGGGGGGACTGAGCGTCGGTGACTGAGGAGGGACAGAGAGTCTGTTAGTGAGGGGGGACTGACCGTCGGTGACTGAGGAGGGACAGAGAGTCTGTTAGTGAGGGGGGACTGAGCGTCGGTGAGTGAGGGGGGACAGAGTCTGTGAGTGAAGGGGGACTGAGAGTCGGTTAGTGAGGGGGGACTGAGAGTCGGTGAGTGAAGGGGGACTGAGAGTCGGTGAGTGAGGAGGAAATGAGTCTGTGAGTGAGGGGGGACTGAGAGTCGGTGACTGAGGAGGGACAGAGAGTCTGTGAGTGAAGGGGAACAGAGTCGGTGAGTGAGGGGGGACTGAGAGTCGGTGAGTGAGGAGGGACAGAGAGTCAGAGAGTGAGGGGGGACTGAGAGTCGGTGAGTGAGGGGGGACTGAAAGTCGGTGAGTGAGTGGGGACTGAGTGTCAGTGAGTGAGGGGGACTGAGAGACGGTGAGTGAGGGGGGACTGAGAGTCGGTGAGTGAGGGGGGACTGAGAGTCGGTGAGTGAGGGGCGACTGAGAGTCGGTGAGTGAGTGGGGACTGAGTGTCAGTGAGTGAGGGGGCCTGAGAGACGGTGAGTGAGGGGGGACTGAGAGTCGGTGAGTGAGGGGGGAATGAGAGTCGGTGAGTGAGGGACTGAGATTAGGTGAGTGAGGGGGACAGAGAGTCGGTGAGTGACAGGGGACTGAGAGTCGGCGAGTGAGGGGGGACTGAGAGTCGGTGAGTGAGGGGGGACTGAGATTCGGTGATTGAGAGGGAACTGAGAGTCAGTGAGTGAGGGGGGACTGAGAGTCGGTGAGTGAGGAGGAACTGAGAGTCTGTGAGTGAGGGGGGACTGAGAGTCGGTGAGTGAGGGGGACTGAGAGTCGGTGACTGAGGAGGGACAGAGAGTCAGTGAGTGAGGGGTGACTGAGAGTCGGTGAGTGAGGGGGACAGAGAGGCAGTGAGTGAGGGGGGACTGAGAGTCGGTGAGTGAGGGGGGACAGAGAGTCAGTGAGTGAGGGGGTACTGAGAGTCAGTGAGTGAGGGGGGACAGAGAGTCAGTGAGTGAGGGGGGACTGAGAGTCTGTGAGTGAGGGGGGACTGAGTGTCGGTGTGTGAGGGGGGACTGAGAGTCTGTGAGTGAGGGACTGAGATTCGGTGAGTGAGGGGGACAGAGATTCGGTGAGTGAGGGGGGACCGAGAGTCTGTGAGTGAGGGGGGACTGAGAGTCTGTGAGTGAGGTGGGACTGAGTGTCGGTGTGTGAGGGGGGACTGAGAGTCTGTGAGTGAGGGACTGAGATTCGGTGAGTGAGGGGGACAGAGATTCGGTGAGTGAGGGGGGAGTGAGCGTCAGTGAGTGAGGGGGGACTGAGAGTCGGTGAGTGAGGGGGACTGAGAGTCAGCGAGTGAGGGGGGACTGAGAATCGGTGAGTGAGGGGGACTGAGATTCGGTGAGTGAGAGGGAACTGAGAGTCAGTGAGTGAGGGGGGACTGAGAGTCGGTGAGTGAGGAGGAACTGAGAGTCTGTGATTGAGGGAGGACTGAGAGTCGGTGACTGAGGAGGGACAGAGAGTTAGTTAGTGAGGGGGGACTGAAAGTTGGTGAGTGAGGGAGGACTGAGAGTCGGTGAGTGAGGAGGGACTGAGAGTCGGTGAGTGAGGAGGGACAGAGAGTCAGTGAGTGAGGGGGGACTGAGAGTCGGTGAGTGAGGGGGGACTGAGAGTCGGTGAGTGAGGGGCGACTGAGAGTCGGTGAGTGAGTGGGGACTGAGTGTCGGTGAGTAAGGGTGCCTGAGAGTCGATGAGTGAGGGTGGACTGAGAGTCGGTGAGTGAGGGGGGAATGAGAGTCGCTGAGTGAGGGGGGACAGAGAGTCGGTGAATGAGGGGGGACTGAGAGTCGGTGAGTGAGGGGAGACTTAGAGTCTGTGAGTGAGGTGGGACTGAGAGTGGGTGAGTGAGGGGGCACTGAGGGTCGGTGAGTGAGGGGGGACTGAGAGTGGGTGAGTGAGAGGGGACTGAGAGTCGGTGAGTGAGGAGGACTGAGAGTCGGTGAGTGAGGGGGGACTGAGAGTCGGTGAGTGAGGGGGGACTGAGAGTCGGAGACTGAGGAGGGACAGAGAGTCTGTTAGTGAGGGGGGACTGAGCGTCGGTGACTGAGGAGGGACAGAGAGTCTGTTAGTGAGGGGGGACTGAGCGTCGGTGAGTGAGGGGGGACAGAGTCTGTGAGTGAAGGGGGACTGAGAGTCGGTTAGTGAGGGGGGACTGAGAGTCGGTGAGTGAAGGGGGACTGAGAGTCGGTGAGTGAGGAGGAAATCAGTCTGTGAGTGAGGGGGGACTGAGAGTCGGTGACTGAGGAGGGACAGAGAGTCTGTGAGTGAAGGGGGACAGAGTCGGTGAGTGAGGGGGGACTGAGAGTCGGTGAGTGAGGAGGGACAGAGAGTCAGAGAGTGAGGGGGGACTGAGAGTCGGTGAGTGAGGGGGGACTGAGAGTCGGTGAGTGAGTGGGGACTGAGTGTCAGTGAGTGAGGGGGACTGAGAGACGGTGAGTGAGGGGGGACTGAGAGTCGGTGAGTGAGGGGGGACTGAGAGTCGGTGAGTGAGGGGCGACTGAGAGTCGGTGAGTGAGTGGGGACTGAGAGTCAGTGAGTGAGGGGGGACTGAGAGTCGGTGAGTGAGGGGGGAATGAGAGTCGGTGAGTGAGGGACTGAGATTCGGTGAGTGAGGGGGACAGGGAGTCGGTGAGTGACAGGGGACTGAGTGTCGGCGAGTGAGGGGGGACTGAGAGTCGGTGAATGAGGGGGGACTGAGATTCGGTGAGTGAGAGGGAACTGAGAGTCAGTGAGTGAGGGGGGACTGAGAGTCGGTGAGTGAGGAGGAACTGAGAGTCTGTGAGTGAGGGGGGACTGAGAGTCGGTGAGTGAGGGGGACTGAGAGTCGGTGACTGAGGAGGGACAGAGAGTCAGTGAGTGAGGGGTGACTGAGAGTCGGTGAGTGAGGGGGACAGAGAGGCAGTGAGTGAGGGGGGACTGAGAGTCGGTGAGTGAGGGGGGACAGAGAGTCAGTGAGTGAGGGGCGACTGAGAGTCGGTGAGTGAGTGGGGACTGAGTGTCGGTGAGTGAGGGTGCCTGAGAGTCGATGAGTGAGGGTGGACTGAGAGTCGGTGAGTGAGGGGGGAATGTGAGTCGCTGAGTGAGGGGGGACAGAGAGTCGGTGAATGAGGGGGGACTGAGAGTCGGTGAGTGAGGGGAGACTTAGAGTCTGTGAGTGAGGGGGGACTGAGAGTGCGTGAGTGAGGGGGCACTGAGGGTCGGTGTGTGAGGGGGGACTGAGAGTGGGTGTGTGAGAGGGGACTGAGAGTCGGTGAGTGAGGAGGACTGAGAGTCGGTGAGTGAGGGGGGACTGAGAGTCGGTGAGTGAGGGGGGACTGAGAGTCGGTGACTGAGGAGGGACAGAGAGTCTGTTAGTGAGGGGGGACTGAGAGTCGGTTAGTGAGGGGGGACTGAGAGTCGGTGAGTGAGGGGGGACTGAGAGTCTGTGAGTGAAGGGGGACTGAGAGTCGGTGAGTGAGGGGGGACTGAGAGTCGGTGAGTGAGGGGGGACTGAGAGTCGGTTAGTGAGGGGGGACTGAGAGTCGGTGAGTGAGGGGGGACTGAGAGTCGGTGAGTGAGGAGGAAATGAGTCTGTGAGTGAGGGGAGACTGAGAGTCGGTGACTGAGGAGCGACAGAGAGTCTGTGAGTGAAGGGGGACTGAGAGTCGGTGAGTGAGGGGGGACTGAGAGTCGGTGAGTGAGGAGGGACTGAGAGTCGGTGAGTGAGGGGGGACTGAGAGTCGGTGAGTGAGTGGGGACTGAGTGTCAGTGAGTGAGGGGGACTGAGAGTCGGTGAGTGAGGGGGGACTGAGAGTCGGTGAGTGAGTGGGGACTGAGTGTCAGTGAGTGAGGGGGACTGAGAGTCGGTGAGTGAGGGGGGACTGAGAGTCAGTGAGTGAGGGGGGACTGAGAGTCGGTGAGTGAGGGGGGACTGAGAGTCGGTGAGTGAGTGGGGACTGAGTGTCAGTGAGTGAGGGGGACTGAGAGACGGTGAGTAAGGCGGGACTGAGAGTCGGTGAGTGAGGGGGGACTGAGAGTCGGTGAGTGAGAGGCGACTGAGAGTCGGTGAGTGAGTGGGGACTGAGTGTCAGTGAGTGAGGGGGCCTGAGAGACGGTGAGTGAGGGGGGACTGAGAGTCGGTGAGTGAGGGGGGAATGAGAGTCGGTGAGTGAGGGACTGAGATTCGGTGAGTGAGGGGGACAGAGAGTCTGTGAGTGAAGGGGGAAATGAGTCTGTGAGTGAGGGGAGACTGAGAGTCGGTGACTGAGGAGCGACAGAGAGTCTGTGAGTGAAGGGGGACTGAGAGTCGGTGAGTGAGTGGGGACTGAGTGTCAGTGAGTGAGGGGGACTGAGAGTCGGTGAGTGAGGGGGGACTGAAAGTCGGTTAGTGAGGGGGGACTGAGAGTCGGTGAGTGAGGGGGGACTGAGAGTCGGTGAGTGAGGAGGAAATGAGTCTGTGAGTGAGGGGAGACTGAGAGTCGGTGACTGAGGAGCGACAGAGAGTCTGTGAGTGAAGGGGGACTGAGAGTCGGTGAGTGAGGGGGGACTGAGAGTCAGTGAGTGAGGGGGGACTGAGAGTCGGTGAGTGAGGGGGGACTGAGAGTCGGTGAGTGAGTGGGGACTGAGTGTCAGTGAGTGAGGGGGGACTGAGAGTCGGTGAGTGAGGAGGGACAGAGAGTCAGTGAATGAGGGGGGACTGAGAGTCGGTGAGTGAGGGGGGACTGAGAGTCGGTGAGTGAGTGGGGACTGAGTGTCAGTGAGTGAGGGGGACTGAGAGACGGTGAGTGAGGCGGGACTGAGAGTCGGTGAGTGAGGGGGGACTGAGAGTCGGTGAGTGAGAGGCGACTGAGAGTCGGTGAGTGAGTGGGGACTGAGTGTCAGTGAGTGAGGGGGCCTGAGAGACGGTGAGTGAGGGGGGACTGAGAGTCGGTGAATGAGGGGGGAATGAGAGTCGGTGAGTGAGGGACTGAGATTCGGTGAGTGAGGGGGACAGAGAGTCGGTGAGTGACAGGGGACTGAGAGTCGGCGAGTGAGGGGGGACTGAGAGTCGGTGAGTGAGGGGGGACTGAGATTCGGTGAGTGAGAGGGAACTGAGAGTCAGTGAGTGAGGGGGTACTGAGAGTCGGTGAGTGAGGAGGAACTGAGAGTCTGTGAGTGAGGGGGGACTGAGAGTCGGTGAGTGAGGGGGACTGAGAGTCGGTGACTGAGGAGGGACAGAGAGTCAGTGAGTGAGGGGTGACTGAGAGTCGGTGATTGAGGAGGGACAGAGAGGCAGTGAGTGAGGGGGGACTGAGAGTCGGTGAGTGAGGGGGGACAGAGAGTCAGTGAGTGAGGGGGTACTGAGAGTCGGTGAGTGAGGGGGGACAGAGAGTCAGTGAGTGAGGGGGACTGAGAGTCGGTGAGTGAGGTGGGACTGAGAGTCGGTTAGTGAGGGGCGACTGAGAGTCGGTGAGTGAGGGGGGACTGAGAGTCGGTGAGTGAGGGGGGAATGAGAGTTGGTGAGTGAGGGACTGAGATTCGGTGAGAGAGGGGGGACAGAGAGTCGGTGAGTGAGGGGGACTGAGAGTCGATGAGTGAGGGGGAACTGAGGGTCGGTGAGTGAGGGGGGACTGAGAGTCGGTGAGTGAGAGGGGACTGAGAGTCGGTGAGTGAGGGGGGACTGAGAGTTGGTGAGTTTGGGGGGACTGATAGTCGGTGAGTGAGGGGGGACCGAGAGTCTGTGAGTGAGGGGGGACTGAGTGTCGGTGTGTGAGGGGGGACTGATAGTCGGTGAGTGAGGGGGGACTGAGAGTCAGTGAGTGAGGGGGGACTGAGTGTCGGTGAGTGAGGGGGACTGAGAGTCAGCGAGTGAGGGGGGACTGAGAGTCGGTGAGTGAGGGGGACTGAGATTCGGTGAGTGAGAGGGAACTGAGAGTCAGTGAGTGAGGGGGGACTGAGAGTCGGTGAGTGAGGAGGAAATGAGAGTCTGTGAGTGAGGGGGGACTGAGAGTCGGTGACTGAGGAGGGACAGAGTGTCAGTGAGTGAGGGGGGACTGAGAGTCGGTGAGTGAGGGGTGACAGAGAGTCAGTGAGTGAGGGGGGACAGAGAGTCAGTGAGTGAGGGGGGAGTGAGAGTCGGTCAGTGAGGGGGGACAGAGAGTCAGTGAGTGAGGGGGGACTGAGAGTCGGTCAGTGAGGGGGGACAGAGAGTCAGTGAGTGAGGGGGGAAAGAGAGTCGGTGAGTGAGGGGGGACTGAGAGTCGGTGAGTGAGGGGGGACAGAGAGTCGGTGAGTGAGGGGGGACTGAGAGTCGGTGAGTGAGGAGGGGCAGAGAGTCTGAGTGAGGGGGGACTGAGAGTCGGTGAGTGAGGTGGGACTGAGAGTCGGTTAGTGAGGGGCGACTGAGAGTCGGTGAGTGAGGGGGGACTGAGAGTCGGTGAGTGAGGGGGGAATGAGAGTTGGTGAGTGAGGGACTGAGATTCGGTGAGAGAGGGGGGACAGAGAGTCGGTGAGTGAGGGGGACTGAGAGTCGGTGAGTGAGGGGGAACTGAGAGTCGGTGAGTGAGGGGGGACTGAGAGTCGGTGATTGAGGGGGGACTGAGAGTCGGCGAGTGAGGGGGTACTGAGAGTTGGTGAGTGTGGGGGGACTGATAGTCGGTGAGTGAGGGGGGACCGAGAGTCTGTGAGTGAGGGGGGACTGAGAGTCTGTGAGTGAGGGGGGACTCAGTGTCGGTGTGTGAGGGGGGACTGAGAGTCTGTGAGTGAGGGACTGAGATTCGGTGAGTGAGGGGGACAGAGATTCTGTGAGTGAGGGGGGAGTGAGAGTCAGTGAGTGAGGGGGGACTGAGAGTCGGTGAGTGAGGGGGACTGAGAGTCAGCGAGTGAGGGGGGACTGAGAGTCGGTGAGTGAGGGGGACTGAGATTCGGTGAGTGAGAGGGAACTGAGAGTCAGTGAGTGAGGGGGGACTGAGAGTCGGTGAGTGAGGAGGAACTGAGAGTCTGTGATTGAGGGAGGACTGAGAGTCGGTGACTGAGGAGGGACAGAGAGTTAGTTAGTGAGGGGGGACTGAGAGTCGGTGAGTGAGGGGGGACTGAGATTTGGTGAGTGAGGGAGGACTGAGAGTCGGAGACTGAGGAGGGACAGAGAGTCTGTTAGTGAGGGGGGACTGAGCGTCGGTGACTGAGGAGGGACAGAGAGTCTGTTAGTGAGGGGGGACTGAGCGTCGGTGAGTGAGGGGGGACAGAGTCTGTGAGTGAAGGGGGACTGAGAGTCGGTTAGTGAGGGGGGACTGAGAGTCGGTGAGTGAAGGGGGACTGAGAGTCAGTGAGTGAGGGGGACTGAGAGTCGGTGAGTGAGGAGGAAATGAGTCTGTGAGTGAGGGGGGACTGAGAGTCGGTGACTGAGGAGGGACAGAGAGTCTTTGAGTGAAGGGGAACAGAGTCGGTGAGTGAGGGGGGACTGAGAGTCGGTGAGTGAGGAGGGACAGAGAGTCAGAGAGTGAGGGGGGACTGAGAGTCGGTGAGTGAGGGGGGACTGAGAGTCGGTGAGTGAGTGGGGACTGAGTGTCAGTGAGTGAGGGGGACTGAGAGACGGTGAGTGAGGGGGGACTGAGAGACGGTGAGTGAGGGGGGACTGAGAGTCGGTGAGTGAGGGGCGACTGAGAGTCGGTGAGTGAGTGGGGACTGAGTGTCAGTGAGTGAGGGGGCCTGAGAGACGGTGAGTGAGGGGGGACTGAGAGTCGGTGAGTGAGGGGGGAATGAGAGTCGGTGAGTGAGGGACTGAGATTAGGTGAGTGAGGGGGACAGAGAGTCGGTGAGTGACAGGGGACTGAGAGTCGGCGAGTGAGGGGGGACTGAGAGTCGGTGAGTGAGGGGGGACTGAGATTCGGTGATTGAGAGGGAACTGAGAGTCAGTGAGTGAGGGGGGACTGAGAGTCGGTGAGTGAGGAGGAACTGAGAGTCTGTGAGTGAGGGGGGACTGAGAGTCGGTGAGTGAGGGGGACTGAGAGTCGGTGACTGAGGAGGGACAGTGAGTCAGTGAGTGAGGGGTGACTGAGAGTCGGTGAGTGAGGGGGACAGAGAGGCAGTGAGTGAGGGGGGACTGAGAGTCGGTGAGTGAGGGGGGACAGAGAGTCAGTGAGTGAGGGGGTACTGAGAGTCAGTGAGTGAGGGGGGACAGAGAGTCAGTGAGTGAGGGGGGACTGAGAGTCTGTGAGTGAGGGGGGACTGAGAGTCGGTGTGTGAGGGGGGACTGAGAGTCTGTGAGTGAGGGACTGAGATTCGGTGAGTAAGGGGGACAGAGATTCGGTGAGTGAGGGGGGACCGAGAGTCTGTGAGTGAGGGGGGACTGAGAGTCTGTGAGTGAGGGGGGACTGAGTGTCGGTGTGTGAGGGGGGACTGAGAGTCTGTGAGTGAGGGACTGAGATTCGGTGAGTGAGGGGGACAGAGATTCGGTGAGTGAGGGGGGAGTGAGCGTCAGTGAGTGAGGGGGGACTGAGAGTCGGTGAGTGAGGGGGACTGAGAGTCAGCGAGTGAGGGGGGACTGAGAATCGGTGAGTGAGGGGGACTGAGATTCGGTGAGTGAGGAGGAACTGAGAGTCTGTGATTGAGGGAGGACTGAGAGTCGGTGACTGAGGAGGGACAGAGAGTTAGTTAGTGAGGGGGGACTGAGAGTTGGTGAGTGAGGGAGGACTGAGAGTCGGTGAGTGAGGGGGGACTGTGAGTCGGTGAGTGAGGAGGGACAGAGAGTCAGTGAGTGAGGGGGGACTGAGAGTCGGTGAGTGAGGGGGGACTGAGAGTCGTTGAGTGAGGGGCGACTGAGAGTCGGTGAGTGAGTGGGGACTGAGTGTCGGTGAGTGAGGGTGCCTGAGAGTCGATGAGTGAGGGTGGACTGAGAGTCGGTGAGTGAGGGGGGAATGAGAGTTGGTGAGTGAGGGGGACTGAGAGTCGCTGAGTGAGGGTGGACAGAGAGTCGGTGAATGAGGGGGGACTGAGAGTCGGTGAGTGAGGGGAGACTTAGAGTCTGTGAGTGAGGTTGGACTGAGAGTGGGTGAGTGAGGGGGCACTGAGGGTCGGTGAGTGAGGGGGGACTGAGAGTGGGTGAGTGAGAGGGGACTGAGAGTCGGTGAGTGAGGGGGGACTGAGAGTCGGTGAGTGAGGGGGGACTGAGCGTCGGTGACTGAGGAGGGACAGAGATTCTGTTAGTGAGGGGGGACTGACCGTCGGTGACTGAGGAGGGACAGAGAGTCTGTTAGTGAGGGGGGACTGAGCGTCGGTGAGTGAGGGGGGACAGAGTCTGTGAGTGAAGGGGGACTGAGAGTCGGTTAGTGAGGGGGGACTGAGAGTCGGTGAGTGAAGGGGGACTGAGAGTCGGTGAGTGAGGAGGAAATGAGTCTGTGAGTGAGGGGGGACTGAGAGTCGGTGACTGAGGAGGGACAGAGAGTCTGTGAGTGAAGGGGAACAGAGTCGGTGAGTGAGGGGGGACTGAGAGTCGGTGAGTGAGGAGGGACAGAGAGTCAGAGAGTGAGGGGGGACTGAGAGTCGGTGAGTGAGGGGGGACTGAAAGTCGGTGAGTGAGTGGGGACTGAGTGTCAGTGAGTGAGGGGGACTGAGAGACGGTGAGTGAGGGGGGACTGAGAGTCGGTGAGTGAGGGGGGACTGAGAGTCGGTGAGTGAGGGGCGACTGAGAGTCGGTGAGTGAGTGGGGACTGAGTGTCAGTGAGTGAGGGGGCCTGAGAGACGGTGAGTGAGGGGGGACTGAGAGTCGGTGAGTGAGGGGGGAATGAGAGTCGGTGAGTGAGGGACTGAGATTAGGTGAGTGAGGGGGACAGAGAGTCGGTGAGTGACAGGGGACTGAGAGTCGGCGAGTGAGGGGGGACTGAGAGTCGGTGAGTGAGGGGGGACTGAGATTCGGTGATTGAGAGGGAACTGAGAGTCAGTGAGTGAGGGGGGACTGAGAGTCGGTGAGTGAGGAGGAACTGAGAGTCTGTGAGTGAGGGGGGACTGAGAGTCGGTGAGTGAGGGGGACTGAGAGTCGGTGACTGAGGAGGGACAGAGAGTCAGTGAGTGAGGGGTGACTGAGAGTCGGTGAGTGAGGGGGACAGAGAGGCAGTGAGTGAGGGGGGACTGAGAGTCGGTGAGTGAGGGGGGACAGAGAGTCAGTGAGTGAGGGGGTACTAAGAGTCAGTGAGTGAGGGGGGACAGAGAGTCAGTGAGTGAGGGGGGACTGAGAGTCTGTGAGTGAGGGGGGACTGAGTGTCGGTGTGTGAGGGGGGACTGAGAGTCTGTGAGTGAGGGACTGAGATTCGGTGAGTGAGGGGGACAGAGATTCGGTGAGTGAGGGGGGACCGAGAGTCTGTGAGTGAGGGGGGACTGAGAGTCTGTGAGTGAGGTGGGACTGAGTGTCGGTGTGTGAGGGGGGACTGAGAGTCTGTGAGTGAGGGACTGAGATTCGGTGAGTGAGGGGGACAGAGATTCGGTGAGTGAGGGGGGAGTGAGCGTCAGTGAGTGAGGGGGGACTGAGAGTCGGTGAGTGAGGGGGACTGAGAGTCGGTGAGTGAAGGGGGACTGAGAGTCAGTGAGTGAGGGGGACTGAGAGTCGGTGAGTGAGGAGGAAATGAGTCTGTGAGTGAGGGGGGACTGAGAGTCGGTGACTGAGGAGGGACAGAGAGTCTGTGAGTGAAGGGGAACAGAGTCGGTGAGTGAGGGGGGACTGAGAGTCGGTGAGTGAGGAGGGACAGAGAGTCAGAGAGTGAGGGGGGACTGAGAGTCGGTGAGTGAGGGGGGACTGAGAGTCGGTGAGTGAGTGGGGACTGAGTGTCAGTGAGTGAGGGGGACTGAGAGACGGTGAGTGAGGGGGGACTGAGAGACGGTGAGTGAGGGGGGACTGAGAGTCGGTGAGTGAGGGGCGACTGAGAGTCGGTGAGTGAGTGGGGACTGAGTGTCAGTGAGTGAGGGGGCCTGAGAGACGGTGAGTGAGGGGGGACTGAGAGTCGGTGAGTGAGGGGGGAATGAGAGTCGGTGAGTGAGGGACTGAGATTAGGTGAGTGAGGGGGACAGAGAGTCGGTGAGTGACAGGGGACTGAGAGTCGGCGAGTGAGGGGGGACTGAGAGTCGGTGAGTGAGGGGGGACTGAGATTCGGTGATTGAGAGGGAACTGAGAGTCAGTGAGTGAGGGGGGACTGAGAGTCGGTGAGTGAGGAGGAACTGAGAGTCTGTGAGTGAGGGGGGACTGAGAGTCGGTGAGTGAGGGGGACTGAGAGTCGGTGACTGAGGAGGGACAGAGAGTCAGTGAGTGAGGGGTGACTGAGAGTCGGTGAGTGAGGGGGACAGAGAGGCAGTGAGTGAGGGGGGACTGAGAGTCGGTGAGTGAGGGGGGACAGAGAGTCAGTGAGTGAGGGGGTACTGAGAGTCAGTGAGTGAGGGGGGACAGAGAGTCAGTGAGTGAGGGGGGACTGAGAGTCTGTGAGTGAGGGGGGACTGAGAGTCGGTGTGTGAGGGGGGACTGAGAGTCTGTGAGTGAGGGACTGAGATTCGGTGAGTAAGGGGGACAGAGATTCGGTGAGTGAGGGGGGACCGAGAGTCTGTGAGTGAGGGGGGACTGAGAGTCTGTGAGTGAGGGGGGACTGAGTGTCGGTGTGTGAGGGGGGACTGAGAGTCTGTGAGTGAGGGACTGAGATTCGGTGAGTGAGGGGGACAGAGATTCGGTGAGTGAGGGGGGAGTGAGCGTCAGTGAGTGAGGGGGGACTGAGAGTCGGTGAGTGAGGGGGACTGAGAGTCAGCGAGTGAGGGGGGACTGAGAATCGGTGAGTGAGGGGGACTGAGATTCGGTGAGTGAGGAGGAACTGAGAGTCTGTGATTGAGGGAGGACTGAGAGTCGGTGACTGAGGAGGGACAGAGAGTTAGTTAGTGAGGGGGGACTGAGAGTTGGTGAGTGAGGGAGGACTGAGAGTCGGTGAGTGAGGGGGGACTGTGAGTCGGTGAGTGAGGAGGGACAGAGAGTCAGTGAGTGAGGGGGGACTGAGAGTCGGTGAGTGAGGGGGAACTGAGAGTCGTTGAGTGAGGGGCGACTGAGAGTCGGTGAGTGAGTGGGGACTGAGTGTCGGTGAGTGAGGGTGCCTGAGAGTCGATGAGTGAGGGTGGACTGAGAGTCGGTGAGTGAGGGGGGAATGAGAGTTGGTGAGTGAGGGGGACTGAGAGTCGCTGAGTGAGGGTGGACAGAGAGTCGGTGAATGAGGGGGGACTGAGAGTCGGTGAGTGAGGGGAGACTTAGAGTCTGTGAGTGAGGTTGGACTGAGAGTGGGTGAGTGAGGGGGCACTGAGGGTCGGTGAGTGAGGGGGGACTGAGAGTGGGTGAGTGAGAGGGGACTGAGAGTCGGTGAGTGAGGGGGGACTGAGAGTCGGTGAGTGAGGGGGGACTGAGCGTCGGTGACTGAGGAGGGACAGAGAGTCTGTTAGTGAGGGGGGACTGACCGTCGGTGACTGAGGAGGGACAGAGAGTCTGTTAGTGAGGGGGGACTGAGCGTCGGTGAGTGAGGGGGGACAGAGTCTGTGAGTGAAGGGGGACTGAGAGTCGGTTAGTGAGGGGGGACTGAGAGTCGGTGAGTGAAGGGGGACTGAGAGTCGGTGAGTGAGGAGGAAATGAGTCTGTGAGTGAGGGGGGACTGAGAGTCGGTGACTGAGGAGGGACAGAGAGTCTGTGAGTGAAGGGGAACAGAGTCGGTGAGTGAGGGGGGACTGAGAGTCGGTGAGTGAGGAGGGACAGAGAGTCAGAGAGTGAGGGGGGACTGAGAGTCGGTGAGTGAGGGGGGACTGAAAGTCGGTGAGTGAGTGGGGACTGAGTGTCAGTGAGTGAGGGGGACTGAGAGACGGTGAGTGAGGGGGGACTGAGAGTCGGTGAGTGAGGGGGGACTGAGAGTCGGTGAGTGAGGGGCGACTGAGAGTCGGTGAGTGAGTGGGGACTGAGTGTCAGTGAGTGAGGGGGCCTGAGAGACGGTGAGTGAGGGGGGACTGAGAGTCGGTGAGTGAGGGGGGAATGAGAGTCGGTGAGTGAGGGACTGAGATTAGGTGAGTGAGGGGGACAGAGAGTCGGTGAGTGACAGGGGACTGAGAGTCGGCGAGTGAGGGGGGACTGAGAGTCGGTGAGTGAGGGGGGACTGAGATTCGGTGATTGAGAGGGAACTGAGAGTCAGTGAGTGAGGGGGGACTGAGAGTCGGTGAGTGAGGAGGAACTGAGAGTCTGTGAGTGAGGGGGGACTGAGAGTCGGTGAGTGAGGGGGACTGAGAGTCGGTGACTGAGGAGGGACAGAGAGTCAGTGAGTGAGGGGTGACTGAGAGTCGGTGAGTGAGGGGGACAGAGAGGCAGTGAGTGAGGGGGGACTGAGAGTCGGTGAGTGAGGGGGGACAGAGAGTCAGTGAGTGAGGGGGTACTAAGAGTCAGTGAGTGAGGGGGGACAGAGAGTCAGTGAGTGAGGGGGGACTGAGAGTCTGTGAGTGAGGGGGGACTGAGTGTCGGTGTGTGAGGGGGGACTGAGAGTCTGTGAGTGAGGGACTGAGATTCGGTGAGTGAGGGGGACAGAGATTCGGTGAGTGAGGGGGGACCGAGAGTCTGTGAGTGAGGGGGGACTGAGAGTCTGTGAGTGAGGTGGGACTGAGTGTCGGTGTGTGAGGGGGGACTGAGAGTCTGTGAGTGAGGGACTGAGATTCGGTGAGTGAGGGGGACAGAGATTCGGTGAGTGAGGGGGGAGTGAGCGTCAGTGAGTGAGGGGGGACTGAGAGTCGGTGAGTGAGGGGGACTGAGAGTCAGCGAGTGAGGGGGGACTGAGAATCGGTGAGTGAGGGGGACTGAGATTCGGTGAGTGAGAGGGAACTGAGAGTCAGTGAGTGAGGGGGGACTGAGAGTCGGTGAGTGAGGAGGAACTGAGAGTCTGTGATTGAGGGAGGACTGAGAGTCGGTGACTGAGGAGGGACAGAGAGTTAGTTAGTGAGGGGGGACTGAAAGTTGGTGAGTGAGGGAGGACTGAGAGTCGGTGAGTGAGGGGGGACTGAGAGTCGGTGAGTGAGGAGGGACAGAGAGTCAGTGAGTGAGGGGGGACTGAGAGGCGGTGAGTGAGGGGGGACTGAGAGTCGGTGAGTGAGGGGCGACTGAGAGTCGGTGAGTGAGTGGGGACTGAGTGTCGGTGAGTGAGGGTGCCTGAGAGTCGATGAGTGAGGGTGGACTGAGAGTCGGTGAGTGAGGGGGGAATGAGAGTCGGTGAGTGAGGAGGGACAGAGAGTCAGTGAGTGAGGGGGGACTGAGAGGCGGTGAGTGAGGGGGGACTGAGAGTCGGTGAGTGAGGGGCGACTGAGAGTCGGTGAGTGAGTGGGGACTGAGTGTCGGTGAGTGAGGGTGCCTGAGAGTCGATGAGTGAGGGTGGACTGAGAGTCGGTGAGTGAGGGGGGAATGAGAGTCGCTGAGTGAGGGGGGACAGAGAGTCGGTGAGTGAGGGGGGACTGAGAGTCGGTGAGTGAGGGGAGACTTAGAGTCTGTGAGTGAGGTGGGACTGAGAGTGGGTGAGTGAGGGGGCACTGAGGGTCGGTGAGTGAGGGGGGACTGAGAGTGGGTGAGTGAGAGGGGACTGAGAGTCGGTGAGTGAGGAGGACTGAGAGTCGGTGAGTGATGGGGGACTGAGAGTCGGTGAGTGAGGGGGGACTGAGAGTCGGAGACTGAGGAGGGACAGAGAGTCTGTTAGTGAGGGGGGACTGAGCGTCGGTGACTGAGGAGGGACAGAGAGTCTGTTAGTGAGGGGGGACTGAGCGTCGGTGAGTGAGGGGGGACAGAGTCTGTGAGTGAAGGGGGACTGAGAGTCGGTTAGTGAGGGGGGACTGAGAGTCGGTGAGTGAAGGGGGACTGAGAGTCGGTGAGTGAGGAGGAAATCAGTCTGTGAGTGAGGGGGGACTGAGAGTCGGTGACTGAGGAGGGACAGAGAGTCTGTGAGTGAAGGGGGACAGAGTCGGTGAGTGAGGGGGGACTGAGAGTCGGTGAGTGAGGAGGGACAGAGAGTCAGAGAGTGAGGGGGGACTGAGAGTCGGTGAGTGAGGGGGGACTGAGAGTCGGTGAGTGAGTGGGGACTGAGTGTCAGTGAGTGAGGGGGACTGAGAGACGGTGAGTGAGGGGGGACTGTGAGTCGGTGAGTGAGGGGGGACTGAGAGTCGGTGAGTGAGGGGCGACTGAGAGTCGGTGAGTGAGTGGGGACTGAGAGTCAGTGAGTGAGGGGGGACTGAGAGTCGGTGAGTGAGGGGGGAATGAGAGTCGGTGAGTGAGGGACTGAGATTCGGTGAGTGAGGGGGACAGGGAGTCGGTGAGTGACAGGGGACTGAGTGTCGGCGAGTGAGGGGGGACTGAGAGTCGGTGAATCAGGGGGGACTGAGATTCGGTGAGTGAGAGGGAACTGAGAGTCAGTGAGTGAGGGGGGACTGAGAGTCGGTGAGTGAGGAGGAACTGAGAGTCTGTGAGTGAGGGGGGACTGAGAGTCGGTGAGTGAGGGGGACTGAGAGTCGGTGACTGAGGAGGGACAGAGAGTCAGTGAGTGAGGGGTGACTGAGAGTCGGTGAGTGAGGGGGACAGAGAGGCAGTGAGTGAGGGGGGACTGAGAGTCGGTGAGTGAGGGGGGACAGAGAGTCAGTGAGTGAGGGGGTACTGAGAGTCGGTGAGTGAGGGGGGACAGAGAGTCAGTGAGTGAGGGGGAGTGAGAGTCGGTGAGTGAGGGGGGACTGAGAGTCAGTGAGTGAGGAGGGGCAGAGAGTCAGTGAGTGAGGGGGGACTGAGAGTCGGTGAGTGAGGTGGGACTGAGAGTCGGTTAGTGAGGGGCGACTGAGAGTCGGTGAGTGAGGGGGGACTGAGAGTCGGTGAGTGAGGGGGGAATGAGAGTTGGTGAGTGAGGGACTGAGATTCGGTGAGAGAGGGGGGACAGAGAGTCGGTGAGTGAGGGGGACTGAGAGTCGGTGAGTGAGGGGGAACTGACGGTCGGTGAGTGAGGGGAGACTGAGAGTCGGTGAGTGAGGGGGGACTGAGAGTCGGTGAGTGAGGGGGTACTGAGAGTTGGTGAGTGTGGGGGGACTGATAGTCGGTGAGTGAGGGGGGACCGAGAGTCTGTGAGTGAGGGGGGACTGAGTGTCAGTGAGTGAGGGGGGACTGAGAGTCAGTGAGTGAGGGGGGACTGAGAGTCGGTGAGTGAGGGGGACTGAGAGTCAGCGAGTGAGGGGGGACTGAGAGTCGGTGAGTGAGGGGACTGAGATTCGGTGAGTGAGAGGGAACTGAGAGTCAGTGAGTGAGGGGGGACTGAGAGTCGGTGAGTGAGGAGGAACTGAGAGTCTGTGAGTGAGGGGGGACTGAGAGTCAGTGAGTGAGGGGGGACAGAGAGTCAATGAGTGAGGGGGGACTGAGAGTAGGTCAGTGAGGGGGGACAGAGAGTCAGTGAGTGAGGGGGGACTGAGAGTCGGTCAGTGAGGGGGGACAGAGAGTCAGTGAGTGAGGGGGGAAAGAGAGTCGGTGAGTGAGGGGGGACTGAGAGTCGGTGAGTGAGGGGGGACAGAGAGTCGGTGAGTGAGGGGGGACTGGGAGTCGGTGAGTGAGGGGGGACTGAGATTCGGTGAGTGAGGGGGGAATGATAGTCGGTGAGTGAGGGACTGAGAGTCGGTGAGTGAGGAGGAACTGAGAGTCTGTGAGTGAGGGGGGACTGAGAGTCGGTGAGTGAGGGGTGACTGAGAGTCGGTGAGTGAGGGGGACAGAGAGGCAGTGAGTGAGGGGGGACTGAGAGTCGGTGAGTGAGGGGGGACAGAGAGTCAGTGAGTGAGGGGGTACTGAGAGTAAGTGAGTGAGGGGGGACAGAGAGTCAGTGAGTGAGGGGGGACTGAGAGTCTGTGAGTGAGGGGGGACTGAGTGTCGGTGTGTGAGGGGGGACTGAGAGTCTGTGAGTGAGGGACTGAGATTCGGTGAGTAAGGGGGACAGAGATTCGGTGAGTGAGGGGGGACCGAGAGTCTGTGAGTGAGGGGGGACTGAGAGTCTGTGAGTGAGGGGGGACTGAGTGTCGGTGTGTGAGGGGGGACTGAGAGTCTGTGAGTGAGGGACTGAGATTCGGTGTGTGAGGGGGACAGAGATTCGGTGAGTGAGGGGGGAGTGAGCGTCAGTGAGTGAGGGGGGACTGAGAGTCGGTGAGTGAGGGGGACTGAGAGTCAGCGAGTGAGGGGGGACTGAGAATCGGTGAGTGAGGGGGACTGAGATTCGGTGAGTGAGGAGGAACTGAGAGTCTGTGATTGAGGGAGGACTGAGAGTCGGTGACTGAGGAGGGACAGAGAGTTAGTTAGTGAGGGGGGACTGAGAGTTGGTGAGTGAGGGAGGACTGAGAGTCGGTGAGTGAGGGGGGACTGAGAGTCGGTGAGTGAGGAGGGACAGAGAGTCAGTGAGTGAGGGGGGACTGAGAGTCGGTGAGTGAGGGGGGACTGAGAGTCGTTGAGTGAGGGGCGACTGAGAGTCGGTGAGTGAGTGGGGACTGAGTGTCGGTGAGTGAGGGTGCCTGAGAGTCGATGAGTGAGGGTGGACTGAGAGTCGGTGAGTGAGGGGGGAATGAGAGTTGGTGAGTGAGGGGGTCTGAGAGTCGCTGAGTGAGGGGGGACAGAGAGTCGGTGAATGAGGGGGGACTGAGAGTCGGTGAGTGAGGGGAGACTTAGAGTCTGTGAGTGAGGTGGGACTGAGAGTGGGTGAGTGAGGGGGCACTGAGGGTCGGTGAGTGAGGGGGGACTGAGAGTGGGTGAGTGAGAGGGGACTGAGAGTCGGTGAGTGAGGGGGGACTCAGAGTCGGTGAGTGAGGGGGGACTGAGCGTCGGTGACTGAGGAGGGACAGAGAGTCTGTTAGTGAGGGGGGACTGACCGTCGGTGACTGAGGAGGGACAGAGAGTCTGTTCGTGAGGGGGGACTGAGCGTCGGTGAGTGAGGGGGGACAGAGTCTGTGAGTGAAGGGGGACTGAGAGTCGGTTAGTGAGGGGGGACTGAGAGTCGGTGAGTGAAGGGGGACTGAGAGTCGGTGAGTGAGGAGGAAATGAGTCTGTGAGTGAGGGGGGACTGAGAGTCGGTGACTGAGGAGGGACAGAGAGACTGTGAGTGAAGGGGAACAGAGTCGGTGAGTGACGGGGGACTGAGAGTCGGTGAGTGAGGAGGGACAGAGAGTCAGAGAGTGAGGGGGGACTGAGAGTCGGTGAGTGAGGGGGGACTGAGAGTCGGTGAGTGAGTGGGGACTGAGTGTCAGTGAGTGAGGGGGACTGAGAGACGGTGAGTGAGGGGGGACTGAGAGTCGGTGAGTGAGGGGGGACTGAGAGTCGGTGAGTGAGGGGCGACTGAGAGTCGGTGAGTGAGTGGGGACTGAGTGTCAGTGAGTGAGGGGGCCTGAGAGACGGTGAGTGAGGGGGGACTGAGAGTCGGTGAGTGAGGGGGGAATGAGAGTCGGTGAGTGAGGGACTGAGATTAGGTGAGTGAGGGGGACAGAGAGTCGGTGAGTGACAGGGGACTGAGAGTCGGCGAGTGAGGGGGGACTGAGAGTCGGTGAGTGAGGGGGGACTGAGATTCGGTGATTGAGAGGGAACTGAGAGTCAGTGAGTGAGGGGGGACTGAGAGTCGGTGAGTGAGGAGGAACTGAGAGTCTGTGAGTGAGGGGGGACTGAGAGTCGGTGAGTGAGGGGGACTGAGAGTCGGTGACTCAGGAGGGACAGAGAGTCAGTGAGTGAGGGGTGACTGAGAGTCGGTGAGTGAGGGGGACAGAGAGGCAGTGAGTGAGGGGGGACTGAGAGTCGGTGAGTGAGGGGGGACAGAGAGTCAGTGAGTGAGGGGGTACTGAGAGTCAGTGAGTGAGGGGGGACAGAGAGTCAGTGAGTGAGGGGGGACTGAGAGACTGTGAGTGAGGGGGGACTGAGTGTCGGTGTGTGAGGGGGGACCGAGAGTCTGTGAGTGAGGGGGGACTGAGAGTCTGTGAGTGAGGGGGGACTGAGTGTCGGTGTGTGAGGGGGGACTGAGAGTCTGTGAGTGAGGGACTGAGATTCGGTGAGTGAGGGGGACAGAGATTCGGTGAGTGAGGGGGGAGTGAGCATCAGTGAGTGAGGGGGGACTGAGAGTCGGTGAGTGAGGGGGACTGAGAGTCAGCGAGTGAGGGGGGACTGAGAATCGGTGAGTGAGGGGGACTGAGATTTGGTGAGTGAGGAGGAACTGAGAGTCTGTGATTGAGGGAGGACTGAGAGTCGGTGACTGAGGAGGGACAGAGAGTTAGTTAGTGAGGGGGGACTGAGAGTTGGTGAGTGAGGGAGGACTGAGAGTCGGTGAGTGAGGGGGGACTGAGAGTCGGTGAGTGAGGAGGGACAGAGAGTCAGTGAGTGAGGGGGGACTGAGAGTCGGTGAGTGAGGGGGGACTGAGAGTCGTTGAGTGAGGGGCGACTGAGAGTCGGTGAGTGAGTGGGGACTGAGTGTCGGTGAGTGAGGGTGCCTGAGAGTCGATGAGTGAGGGTGGACTGAGAGTCGGTGAGTGAGGGGGGAATGAGAGTTGGTGAGTGAGGGGGACTGAGAGTCGCTGAGTGAGGGTGGACAGAGAGTCGGTGAATGAGGGGGGACTGAGAGTCGGTGAGTGAGGGGAGACTTAGAGTCTGTGAGTGAGGTGGGACTGAGAGTGGGTGAGTGAGGGGGCACTGAGGGTCGGTGAGTGAGGGGGGACTGAGAGTGGGTGAGTGAGAGGGGACTGAGAGTCGGTGAGTGAGGGGGGACTGAGAGTCGGTGAGTGAGGGGGGACTGAGCGTCGGTGACTGAGGAGGGACAGAGAGTCTGTTAGTGAGGGGGGACTGACCGTCGGTGACTGAGGAGGGACAGAGAGTCTGTTAGTGAGGGGGGACTGAGCATCGGTGAGTGAGGGGGGACAGAGTCTGTGAGTGAAGGGGGACTGAGAGTCGGTTAGTGAGGGGGGACTGAGAGTCGGTGAGTGAAGGGGGACTGAGAGTCGGTGAGTGAGGAGGAAATGAGTCTGTGAGTGAGGGGGGACTGAGAGTCGGTGACTGAGGAGGGACAGAGAGTCTGTGAGTGAAGGGGAACAGAGTCGGTGAGTGAGGGGGGACTGAGAGTCGGTGAGTGAGGAGGGACAGAGAGTCAGAGAGTGAGGGGGGACTGAGAGTCGGTGAGTGAGGGGGGACTGAAAGTCGGTGAGTGAGTGGGGACTGAGTGTCAGTGAGTGAGGGGGACTGAGAGACGGTGAGTGAGGGGGGACTGAGAGTCGGTGAGTGAGGGGGGACTGAGAGTCGGTGAGTGAGGGGCGACTGAGAGTCGGTGAGTGAGTGGGGACTGAGTGTCAGTGAGTGAGGGGGCCTGAGAGACGGTGAGTGAGGGGGGACTGAGAGTCGGTGAGTGAGGGGGGAATGAGAGTCGGTGAGTGAGGGACTGAGATTAGGTGAGTGAGGGGGACAGAGAGTCGGTGAGTGACAGGGGACTGAGAGTCGGCGAGTGAGGGGGGACTGAGAGTCGGTGAGTGAGGGGGGACTGAGATTCGGTGATTGAGAGGGAACTGAGAGTCAGTGAGTGAGGGGGGACTGAGAGTCGGTGAGTGAGGAGGAACTGAGAGTCTGTGAGTGAGGGGGGACTGAGAGTCGGTGAGTGAGGGGGACTGAGAGTCGGTGACTGAGGAGGGACAGAGAGTCAGTGAGTGAGGGGTGACTGAGAGTCGGTGAGTGAGGGGGACAGAGAGGCAGTGAGTGAGGGGGGACTGAGAGTCGGTGAGTGAGGGGGGACAGAGAGTCAGTGAGTGAGGGGGTACTGAGAGTCAGTGAGTGAGGGGGGACAGAGAGTCAGTGAGTGAGGGGGGACTGAGAGTCTGTGAGTGAGGGGGGACTGAGTGTCGGTGTGTGAGGGGGGACTGAGAGTCTGTGAGTGAGGGACTGAGATTCGGTGAGTGAGGGGGACAGAGATTCGGTGAGTGAGGGGGGACCGAGAGTCTGTGAGTGAGGGGGGACTGAGAGTCTGTGAGTGAGGTGGGACTGAGTGTCGGTGTGTGAGGGGGGACTGAGAGTCTGTGAGTGAGGGACTGAGATTCGGTGAGTGAGGGGGACAGAGATTCGGTGAGTGAGGGGGGAGTGAGCGTCAGTGAGTGAGGGGGGACTGAGAGTCGGTGAGTGAGGGGGACTGAGAGTCAGCGAGTGAGGGGGGACTGAGAATCGGTGAGTGAGGGGGACTGAGATTCGGTGAGTGAGAGGGAACTGAGAGTCAGTGAGTGAGGGGGGACTGAGAGTCGGTGAGTGAGGAGGAACTGAGAGTCTGTGATTGAGGGAGGACTGAGAGTCGGTGACTGAGGAGGGACAGAGAGTTAGTTAGTGAGGGGGGACTGAAAGTTGGTGACTGAGGGAGGACTGAGAGTCGGTGAGTGAGGGGGGACAGAGAGTCGGTGAGTGAGGAGGGACAGAGAGTCAGTGAGTGAGGGGGGACTGAGAGTCGGTGAGTGAGGGGGGACTGAGAGTCGGTGAGTGAGGGGCGAATGAGAGTCGGTGAGTGAGTGGGGACTGAGTGTCGGTGAGTGAGGGTGCCTGAGAGTCGATGAGTGAGGGTGGACTGAGAGTCGGTGAGTGAGGGGGGAATGAGAGTCGCTGAGTGAGGGGGGACAGAGAGTCGGTGAATGAGGGGGGACTGAGAGTCGGTGAGTGAGGGGAGACTTAGAGTCTGTGAGTGAGGTGGGACTGAGAGTGGGTGAGTGAGGGGGCACTGAGGGTCGGTGAGTGAGGGGGGACTGAGAGTGGGTGAGTGAGAGGGGACTGAGAGTCGGTGAGTGAGGAGGACTGAGAGTCGGTGAGTGAGGGGGGACTGAGAGTCGGTGAGTGAGGGGGGACTGAGAGTCGGAGACTGAGGAGGGACAGAGAGTCTGTTAGTGAGGGGGGACTGAGCGTCGGTGACTGAGGAGGGACAGAGAGTCTGTTAGTGAGGGGGGACTGAGCGTCGGTGAGTGAGGGGGGACAGAGTCTGTGAGTGAAGGGGGACTGAGAGTCGGTTAGTGAGGGGGGACTGAGAGTCGGTGAGTGAAGGGGGACTGAGAGTCGGTGAGTGAGGAGGAAATCAGTCTGTGAGTGAGGGGGGACTGAGAGTCGGTGACTGAGGAGGGACAGAGAGTCTGTGAGTGAAGGGGGACAGAGTCGGTGAGTGAGGGGGGACTGAGAGTCGGTGAGTGAGGAGGGACAGAGAGTCAGAGAGTGAGGGGGGACTGAGAGTCGGTGAGTGAGGGGGGACTGAGAGTCGGTGAGTGAGTGGGGACTGAGTGTCAGTGAGTGAGGGGGACTGAGAGACGGTGAGTGAGGGGGGACTGAGAGTCGGTGAGTGAGGGGGGACTGAGAGTCGGTGAGTGAGGGGCGACTGAGAGTCGGTGAGTGAGTGGGGACTGAGAGTCAGTGAGTGAGGGGGGACTGAGAGTCGGTGAGTGAGGGGGGAATGAGAGTCGGTGAGTGAGGGACTGAGATTCGGTGAGTGAGGGGGACAGGGAGTCGGTGAGTGACAGGGGACTGAATGTCGGCGAGTGAGGGGGGACTGAGAGTCGGTGAATGAGGGGGGACTGAGATTCGGTGAGTGAGAGGGAACTGAGAGTCAGTGAGTGAGGGGGGACTGAGAGTCGGTGAGTGAGGAGGAACTGAGAGTCTGTGAGTGAGGGGGGACTGAGAGTCGGTGAGTGAGGGGGACTGAGAGTCGGTGACTGAGGAGGGACAGAGAGTCAGTGAGTGAGGGGTGACTGAGAGTCGGTGAGTGAGGGGGACAGAGAGGCAGTGAGTGAGGGGGGACTGAGAGTCGGTGAGTGAGGGGGGACAGAGAGTCAGTGAGTGAGGGGGTACTGAGAGTCGGTGAGTGAGGGGGGACAGAGAGTCAGTGAGTGAGGGGGACTGAGAGTCGGTGAGTGAGGGGGGACTGAGAGTCAGTGAGTGAGGAGGGGCAGAGAGTCAGTGAGTGAGGGGGGACTGAGAGTCGGTGAGTGAGGTGGGACTGAGAGTCGGTTAGTGAGGGGCGACTGAGAGTCGGTGAGTGAGGGGGGACTGAGAGTCGGTGAGTGAGGGGGGAATGAGAGTTGGTGAGTGAGGGACTGAGATTCGGTGAGAGAGGGGTGACAGAGAGTCGGTGAGTGAGGGGGACTGAGAGTCGGTGAGTGAGGGGGAACTGAGGGTCGGTGAGTGAGGGGAGACTGAGAGTCGGTGAGTGAGGGGGGACTGAGAGTCGGTGAGTGAGGGGGTACTGAGAGTTGGTGAGTGTGGGGGGACTGATAGTCGGTGAGTGAGGGGGGACCGAGAGTCTGTGAGTGAGGGGGGACTGAGTGTCAGTGAGTGAGGGGGGACTGAGAGTCAGTGAGTGAGGGGGGACTGAGAGTCGGTGAGTGAGGGGGACTGAGAGTCAGCGAGTGAGGGGGGACTGAGAGTCGGTGAGTGAGGGGACTGAGATTCGGTGAGTGAGAGGGAACTGAGAGTCAGTGAGTGAGGGGGGACTGAGAGTCGGTGAGTGAGGAGGAACTGAGAGTCTGTGAGTGAGGGGGGACTGAGAGTCGGTGACTGAGGAGGGACAGAGTGTCAGTGAGTGAGGGGGGACTGAGAGTCGGTGAGTGAGGGGGGACAGAGAGTCAGTGAGTGAGGGGGGACAGAGAGTCAGTGAGTGAGGGGGGACTGAGAGTCGGTCAGTGAGGGGGGACAGAGAGTCAGTGAGTGAGGGGGGAAAGAGAGTCGGTGAGAGAGGGGGGACTGAGAGTCGGTGAGTGAGGGGGGACAGAGAGTCGGTGAGTGAGGGGGGACTGAGAGTCGGTGAGTGAGGGGGGACTGAGATTCGGTGAGTGAGGGGGGAATGAGAGTCGGTGAGTGAGGGACTGAGATTCGTTGAGAGAGGGGGGACAGAGAGTCGGTGAGTGAGGGGGGACTGAGAGTCGGTGAGTGAGGGGGTACTGAGAGTTGGTGAGCGTGGGGGGACTGATAGTCGGTGAGTGAGGGCGACTGAGAGTCTGTGAGTGAGGGACTGAGATTCGGTGAGTGAGGGGGACAGAGATTCGGTGAGTGAGGGGGGACTGAGAGTCGGTGAGTGAGGGGGGACTGAGAGTCGGTGAGTGAGGGGGACTGAGAGTCAGCGAGTGAGGGGGGACTGAGAGTCGGTGAGTGAGGGGGACTGAGATTCGGTGAGTGAGAGGGAACTGAGAGTCAGTGAGTGAGGGGGGACTGAGAGTCGGTGAGTGAGGAGGAACTGAGAGTCTGTGAGTGAGGGGGGACTGAGAGTCAGTGAGTGAGGGGGGACAGAGAGTCAGTGAGTGAGGGGGGACTGAGAGTAGGTCAGTGAGGGGGGACAGAGAGACAGTGAGTGAGGGGGGACTGAGAGTCGGTCAGTGAGGGGGGACAGAGAGTCAGTGAGTGAGGGGGGAAAGAGAGTCGGTGAGTGAGGGGGGACTGAGAGTCGGTGAGTGAGGGGGGACAGAGAGTCGGTGAGTGAGGGGGGACTGGGAGTCGGTGAGTGAGGGGGGACTGAGATTCGGTGAGTGAGGGGGGAATGATAGTCGGTGAGTGAGGGACTGAGAGTCGGTGAGTGAGGAGGAACTGAGAGTCTGTGAGTGAGGGGGGACTGAGAGTCGGTGAGTGAGGGGGACTGAGAGTCGGTGACTGAGGAGGGACAGAGAGTCAGTGAGTGAGGGGTGACTGAGAGTCGGTGAGTGAGGGGGACAGAGAGGCAGTGAGTGAGGGGGGACTGAGAGTCGGTGAGTGAGGGGGGACAGAGAGTCAGTGAGTGAGGGGGTACTGAGAGTCAGTGAGTGAGGGGGGACAGAGAGTCAGTGAGTGAGGGGGGACTGAGAGTCTGTGAGTGAGGGGGGACTGAGTGTCGGTGTGTGAGGGGGGACTGAGAGTCTGTGAGTGAGGGACTGAGATTCGGTGAGTAAGGGGGACAGAGATTCGGTGAGTGAGGGGGGACCGAGAGTCTGTGAGTGAGGGGGGACTGAGAGTCTGTGAGTGAGGGGGGACAGAGAGTCAGTGAGTGAGGGGGGACTGAGAGTCTGTGAGTGAGGGGGGACTGAGTGTCGGTGTGTGAGGGGGGACTGAGAGTCGGTGAGTGAGGGGACTGAGATTCGGTGAGTGAGAGGGAACTGAGAGTCAGTGAGTGAGGGGGGACTGAGAGTCGGTGAGTGAGGAGGAACTGAGAGTCTGTGAGTGAGGGGGGACTGAGAGTCGGTGACTGAGGAGGGACAGAGTGTCAGTGAGTGAGGGGGGACTGAGAGTCGGTGAGTGAGGGGGGACAGAGAGTCAGTGAGTGAGGGGGGACAGAGAGTCAGTGAGTGAGGGGGGACTGAGAGTCGGTCAGTGAGGGGGGACAGAGAGTCAGTGAGTGAGGGGGGAAAGAGAGTCGGTGAGAGAGGGGGGACTGAGAGTCGGTGAGTGAGGGGGGACAGAGAGTCGGTGAGTGAGGGGGGACTGAGAGTCGGTGAGTGAGGGGGGACTGAGATTCGGTGAGTGAGGGGGGAATGAGAGTCGGTGAGTGAGGGACTGAGATTCGTTGAGAGAGGGGGGACAGAGAGTCGGTGAGTGAGGGGGGACTGAGAGTCGGTGAGTGAGGGGGTACTGAGAGTTGGTGAGCGTGGGGGGACTGATAGTCGGTGAGTGAGGGCGACTGAGAGTCTGTGAGTGAGGGACTGAGATTCGGTGAGTGAGGGGGACAGAGATTCGGTGAGTGAGGGGGGACTGAGAGTCGGTGAGTGAGGGGGGACTGAGAGTCGGTGAGTGAGGGGGACTGAGAGTCAGCGAGTGAGGGGGGACTGAGAGTCGGTGAGTGAGGGGGACTGAGATTCGGTGAGTGAGAGGGAACTGAGAGTCAGTGAGTGAGGGGGGACTGAGAGTCGGTGAGTGAGGAGGAACTGAGAGTCTGTGAGTGAGGGGGGACTGAGAGTCAGTGAGTGAGGGGGGACAGAGAGTCAGTGAGTGAGGGGGGACTGAGAGTAGGTCAGTGAGGGGGGACAGAGAGACAGTGAGTGAGGGGGGACTGAGAGTCGGTCAGTGAGGGGGGACAGAGAGTCAGTGAGTGAGGGGGGAAAGAGAGTCGGTGAGTGAGGGGGGACTGAGAGTCGGTGAGTGAGGGGGGACAGAGAGTCGGTGAGTGAGGGGGGACTGGGAGTCGGTGAGTGAGGGGGGACTGAGATTCGGTGAGTGAGGGGGGAATGATAGTCGGTGAGTGAGGGACTGAGAGTCGGTGAGTGAGGAGGAACTGAGAGTCTGTGAGTGAGGGGGGACTGAGAGTCGGTGAGTGAGGGGGACTGAGAGTCGGTGACTGAGGAGGGACAGAGAGTCAGTGAGTGAGGGGTGACTGAGAGTCGGTGAGTGAGGGGGACAGAGAGGCAGTGAGTGAGGGGGGACTGAGAGTCGGTGAGTGAGGGGGGACAGAGAGTCAGTGAGTGAGGGGGTACTGAGAGTCAGTGAGTGAGGGGGGACAGAGAGTCAGTGAGTGAGGGGGGACTGAGAGTCTGTGAGTGAGGGGGGACTGAGTGTCGGTGTGTGAGGGGGGACTGAGAGTCTGTGAGTGAGGGACTGAGATTCGGTGAGTAAGGGGGACAGAGATTCGGTGAGTGAGGGGGGACCGAGAGTCTGTGAGTGAGGGGGGACTGAGAGTCTGTGAGTGAGGGGGGACAGAGAGTCAGTGAGTGAGGGGGGACTGAGAGTCTGTGAGTGAGGGGGGACTGAGTGTCGGTGTGTGAGGGGGGACTGAGAGTCTGTGAGTGAGGGACTGAGATTCGGTGAGTAAGGGGGACAGAGATTCGGTGAGTGAGGGGGGACCGAGAGTCTGTGAGTGAGGGGGGACTGAGAGTCTGTGAGTGAGGGGGGACTGAGTGTCGGTGTGTGAGGGGGGACTGAGAGTCTGTGAGTGAGGGACTGAGATTCGGTGAGTGAGGGGGACAGAGATTCGGTGAGTGAGGGGGGAGTGAGAGTCGGTGAGTGAGGGGGACTGAGAGTCAGCGAGTGAGGGGGGACTGAGAATCGGTGAGTGAGGGGGACTGAGATTCGGTGAGTGAGGAGGAACTGAGAGTCTGTGATTGAGGGAGGACTGAGAGTCGGTGACTGAGGAGGGACAGAGAGTTAGTTAGTGAGGGGGGACTGAGAGTTGGTGAGTGAGGGAGGACTGAGAGTCGGTGAGTGAGGGGGGACTGAGAGTCGGTGAGTGAGGAGGGACAGAGAGTCAGTGAGTGAGGGGGGACTGAGAGTCGGTGAGTGAGGGGGGTCTGAGAGTCGTTGAGTGAGGGGCGACTGAGAGTCGGTGAGTGAGTGGGGACTGAGTGTCGGTGAGTGAGGGTGCCTGAGAGTCGATGAGTGAGGGTGGACTGAGAGTCGGTGAGTGAGGGGGGAATGAGAGTTGGTGAGTGAGGGGGACTGAGAGTCGCTGAGTGAGGGGGGACAGAGAGTCGGTGAATGAGGGGGGACTGAGAGTCGGTGAGTGGGGGGAGACTTAGAGTCTGTGAGTGAGCTGGGACTGAGAGTGGGTGAGTGAGGGGGCACTGAGGGTCGGTGAGTGAGGGGGGACTGAGAGTGGGTGAGTGAGAGGGGACTGAGAGTCGGTGAGTGAGGGGGGACTCAGAGTCGGTGAGTGAGGGGGGACTGAGCGTCGGTGACTGAGGAGGGACAGAGAGTCTGTTCGTGAGGGGGGACTGAGCGTCGGTGAGTGAGGGGGGACAGAGTCTGTGAGTGAAGGGGGACTGAGAGTCGGTTAGTGAGGGGGGACTGAGAGTCGGTGAGTGAAGGGGGACTGAGAGTCGGTGAGTGAGGAGGAAATGAGTCTGTGAGTGAGGGGGGACTGAGAGTCGGTGACTGAGGAGGGACAGAGAGTCTGTGAGTGAAGGGGAACAGAGTCGGTGAATGACGGGGGACTGAGAGTCGGTGAGTGAGGAGGGACAGAGAGTCAGAGAGTGAGGGGGGACTGAGAGTCGGTGAGTGAGGGGGGACTGAGAGTCGGTGAGTGAGTGGGGACTGAGTGTCAGTGAGTAAGGGGGACTGAGAGACGGTGAGTGAGGGGGGACTGAGAGTCGGTGAGTGAGGGGGGACTGAGAGTCGGTGAGTGAGGGGCGACTGAGAGTCGGTGAGTGAGTGGGGACTGAGTGTCAGTGAGTGAGGGGGCCTGAGAGACGGTGAGTGAGGGGGGACTGAGAGTCGGTGAGTGAGGGGGGAATGAGAGTCGGTGAGTGAGGGACTGAGATTAGGTGAGTGAGGGGGACAGAGAGTCGGTGAGTGACAGGGGACTGAGAGTCGGCGAGTGAGGGGGGACTGAGAGTCGGTGAGTGAGGGGGGACTGAGATTCGGTGATTGAGAGGGAACTGAGAGTCAGTGAGTAAGGGGGGACTGAGAGTCGGTGAGTGAGGAGGAACTGAGAGTCTGTGAGTGAGGGGGGACTGAGAGTCGGTGAGTGAGGGGGACTGAGAGTCGGTGACTGAGGAGGGACAGAGAGTCAGTGAGTGAGGGGTGACTGAGAGTCGGTGAGTGAGGGGGACAGAGAGACAGTGAGTGAGGGGGGACTGAGAGTCGGTGAGTGAGGGGGGACAGAGAGTCAGTGAGTGATGGGGTACTGAGAGTCAGTGAGTGAGGGGGGACAGAGAGTCAGTGAGTGAGGGGGGACTGAGAGTCTGTGAGTGAGGGGGGACTGAGTGTCGGTGTGTGAGGGGGGACTGAGAGTCTGTGAGTGAGGGACTGAGATTCGGTGAGTGAGGGGGACAGAGATTCAGTGAGTGAGGGGGGACCGAGAGTCTGTGAGTGAGGGGGGACTGAGAGTCTGTGAGTGAGGTGGGACTGAGTGTCGGTGTGTGAGGGGGGACTGAGAGTCTGTGAGTGAGGGACTGAGATTCGGTGAGTGAGGGGGACAGAGATTCGGTGAGTGAGGGGGGAGTGAGCGTCAGTGAGTGAGGGGGGACAGAGAGTCGGTGAGTGAGGGGGACTGAGATTCAGTGAGTGAAAGGGAACTGAGAGTCAGTGAGTGAGGGGGGACTGAGAGTCGGTGAGTGAGGAGGAACTGAGAGTCTGTGATTGAGGGAGGACTGAGAGTCGGTGACTGAGGAGGGACAGAGAGTTAGTTAGTGAGGGGGGACTGAGAGTTGGTGAGTGAGGGAGGACTGAGAGTCGGTGAGTGAGGGGGGACTGAGAGTCGGTGAGTGAGGAGGGACAGAGAGTCAGTGAGTGATGGGGAATGAGAGTCGGTGAGTGAGGGGGGACTGAGAGTCGGTGAGTGAGGGGCGACTGAGAGTCGGTGAGTGAGTGGGGACTGAGTGTCGGTGAGTGAGGATGCCTGAGAGTCGATGAGTGAGGGTGGACTGAGAGTCGGTGAGTGAGGGGGGACTGAGAGTCGGTGAGTGAGGGGGGACTGAGAGTCGGAGACTGAGGAGGGACAGAGAGTCTGTTAGTGAGGGGGGACTGAGCGTCGGTGACTGAGGAGGGACAGAGAGTCTGTTAGTGAGGGGGGACTGAGCGTCGGTGAGTGAGGGGGGACAGAGTCTGTGAGTGAAGGGGGACTGAGAGTCGGTTAGTGAGGGGGGACTGAGAGTCGGTGAGTGAAGGGGGACTGAGAGTCGGTGAGTGAGGAGGAAATCAGTCTGTGAGTGAGGGGGGACTGAGAGTCGGTGACTGAGGAGGGACAGAGAGTCTGTGAGTGAAGGGGGACAGAGTCGGTGAGTGAGGGGGGACTGAGAGTCGGTGAGTGAGGAGGGACAGAGAGTCAGAGAGTGAGGGGGGACTGAGAGTCGGTGAGTGAGGGGGGACTGAGAGTCGGTGAGTGAGTGGGGACTGAGTGTCAGTGAGTGAGGGGGACTGAGAGACGGTGAGTGAGGGGGGACTGAGAGTCGGTGAGTGAGGGGGGACTGAGAGTCGGTGAGTGAGGGGCGACTGAGAGTCGGTGAGTGAGTGGGGACTGAGCGTCAGTGAGTGAGGGGGGACTGAGAGTCGGTGAGTGAGGGGGGAATGAGAGTCGGTGAGTGAGGGACTGAGATTCGGTGAGTGAGGGGGACAGGGAGTCGGTGAGTGACAGGGGACTGAATGTCGGCGAGTGAGGGGGGACTGAGAGTCGGTGAATGAGGGGGGACTGAGATTCGGTGAGTGAGAGGGAACTGAGAGTCAGTGAGTGAGGGGGGACTGAGAGTCGGTGAGTGAGGAGGAACTGAGAGTCTGTGAGTGAGGGGGGACTGAGAGTCGGTGAGTGAGGGGGACTGAGAGTCGGTGACTGAGGAGGGACAGAGAGTCAGTGAGTGAGGGGTGACTGAGAGTCGGTGAGTGAGGGGGACAGAGAGGCAGTGAGTGAGGGGGGACTGAGAGTCGGTGAGTGAGGGGGGACAGAGAGTCAGTGAGTGAGGGGGTACTGAGAGTCGGTGAGTGAGGGGGGACAGAGAGTCAGTGAGTGAGGGGGACTGAGAGTCGGTGAGTGAGGGGGGACTGAGAGTCAGTGAGTGAGGAGGGGCAGAGAGTCAGTGAGTGAGGGGGGACTGAGAGTCGGTGAGTGAGGTGGGACTGAGAGTCGGTTAGTGAGGGGCGACTGAGAGTCGGTGAGTGAGGGGGGACTGAGAGTCGGTGAGTGAGGGGGGAATGAGAGTTGGTGAGTGAGGGACTGAGATTCGGTGAGAGAGGGGTGACAGAGAGTCGGTGAGTGAGGGGGACTGAGAGTCGGTGAGTGAGGGGGAACTGAGGGTCGGTGAGTGAGGGGAGACTGAGAGTCGGTGAGTGAGGGGGGACTGAGAGTCGGTGAGTGAGGGGGTACTGAGAGTTGGTGAGTGTGGGGGGACTGATAGTCGGTGAGTGAGGGGGGACCGAGAGTCTGTGAGTGAGGGGGGACTGAGTGTCAGTGAGTGAGGGGGGACTGAGAGTCAGTGAGTGAGGGGGGACTGAGAGTCGGTGAGTGAGGGGGACTGAGAGTCAGCGAGTGAGGGGGGACTGAGAGTCGGTGAGTGAGGGGACTGAGATTCGGTGAGTGAGAGGGAACTGAGAGTCAGTGAGTGAGGGGGGACTGAGAGTCGGTGAGTGAGGAGGAACTGAGAGTCTGTGAGTGAGGGGGGACTGAGAGTCGGTGACTGAGGAGGGACAGAGTGTCAGTGAGTGAGGGGGGACTGAGAGTCGGTGAGTGAGGGGGGACAGAGAGTCAGTGAGTGAGGGGGGACAGAGAGTCAGTGAGTGAGGGGGGACTGAGAGTCGGTCAGTGAGGGGGGACAGAGAGTCAGTGAGTGAGGGGGGAAAGAGAGTCGGTGAGAGAGGGGGGACTGAGAGTCGGTGAGTGAGGGGGGACAGAGAGTCGGTGAGTGAGGGGGGACTGAGAGTCGGTGAGTGAGGGGGGACTGAGATTCGGTGAGTGAGGGGGGAATGAGAGTCGGTGAGTGAGGGACTGAGATTCGTTGAGAGAGGGGGGACAGAGAGTCGGTGAGTGAGGGGGGACTGAGAGTCGGTGAGTGAGGGGGTACTGAGAGTTGGTGAGCGTGGGGGGACTGATAGTCGGTGAGTGAGGGCGACTGAGAGTCTGTGAGTGAGGGACTGAGATTCGGTGAGTGAGGGGGACAGAGATTCGGTGAGTGAGGGGGGACTGAGAGTCGGTGAGTGAGGGGGGACTGAGAGTCGGTGAGTGAGGGGGACTGAGAGTCAGCGAGTGAGGGGGGACTGAGAGTCGGTGAGTGAGGGGGACTGAGATTCGGTGAGTGAGAGGGAACTGAGAGTCAGTGAGTGAGGGGGGACTGAGAGTCGGTGAGTGAGGAGGAACTGAGAGTCTGTGAGTGAGGGGGGACTGAGAGTCAGTGAGTGAGGGGGGACAGAGAGTCAGTGAGTGAGGGGGGACTGAGAGTAGGTCAGTGAGGGGGGACAGAGAGACAGTGAGTGAGGGGGGACTGAGAGTCGGTCAGTGAGGGGGGACAGAGAGTCAGTGAGTGAGGGGGGAAAGAGAGTCGGTGAGTGAGGGGGGACTGAGAGTCGGTGAGTGAGGGGGGACAGAGAGTCGGTGAGTGAGGGGGGACTGGGAGTCGGTGAGTGAGGGGGGACTGAGATTCGGTGAGTGAGGGGGGAATGATAGTCGGTGAGTGAGGGACTGAGAGTCGGTGAGTGAGGAGGAACTGAGAGTCTGTGAGTGAGGGGGGACTGAGAGTCGGTGAGTGAGGGGGACTGAGAGTCGGTGACTGAGGAGGGACAGAGAGTCAGTGAGTGAGGGGTGACTGAGAGTCGGTGAGTGAGGGGGACAGAGAGGCAGTGAGTGAGGGGGGACTGAGAGTCGGTGAGTGAGGGGGGACAGAGAGTCAGTGAGTGAGGGGGTACTGAGAGTCAGTGAGTGAGGGGGGACAGAGAGTCAGTGAGTGAGGGGGGACTGAGAGTCTGTGAGTGAGGGGGGACTGAGTGTCGGTGTGTGAGGGGGGACTGAGAGTCTGTGAGTGAGGGACTGAGATTCGGTGAGTAAGGGGGACAGAGATTCGGTGAGTGAGGGGGGACCGAGAGTCTGTGAGTGAGGGGGGACTGAGAGTCTGTGAGTGAGGGGGGACAGAGAGTCAGTGAGTGAGGGGGGACTGAGAGTCTGTGAGTGAGGGGGGACTGAGTGTCGGTGTGTGAGGGGGGACTGAGAGTCTGTGAGTGAGGGACTGAGATTCGGTGAGTAAGGGGGACAGAGATTCGGTGAGTGAGGGGGGACCGAGAGTCTGTGAGTGAGGGGGGACTGAGAGTCTGTGAGTGAGGGGGGACTGAGTGTCGGTGTGTGAGGGGGGACTGAGAGTCTGTGAGTGAGGGACTGAGATTCGGTGAGTGAGGGGGACAGAGATTCGGTGAGTGAGGGGGGAGTGAGAGTCGGTGAGTGAGGGGGACTGAGAGTCAGCGAGTGAGGGGGGACTGAGAATCGGTGAGTGAGGGGGACTGAGATTCGGTGAGTGAGGAGGAACTGAGAGTCTGTGATTGAGGGAGGACTGAGAGTCGGTGACTGAGGAGGGACAGAGAGTTAGTTAGTGAGGGGGGACTGAGAGTTGGTGAGTGAGGGAGGACTGAGAGTCGGTGAGTGAGGGGGGACTGAGAGTCGGTGAGTGAGGAGGGACAGAGAGTCAGTGAGTGAGGGGGGACTGAGAGTCGGTGAGTGAGGGGGGTCTGAGAGTCGTTGAGTGAGGGGCGACTGAGAGTCGGTGAGTGAGTGGGGACTGAGTGTCGGTGAGTGAGGGTGCCTGAGAGTCGATGAGTGAGGGTGGACTGAGAGTCGGTGAGTGAGGGGGGAATGAGAGTTGGTGAGTGAGGGGGACTGAGAGTCGCTGAGTGAGGGGGGACAGAGAGTCGGTGAATGAGGGGGGACTGAGAGTCGGTGAGTGGGGGGAGACTTAGAGTCTGTGAGTGAGCTGGGACTGAGAGTGGGTGAGTGAGGGGGCACTGAGGGTCGGTGAGTGAGGGGGGACTGAGAGTGGGTGAGTGAGAGGGGACTGAGAGTCGGTGAGTGAGGGGGGACTCAGAGTCGGTGAGTGAGGGGGGACTGAGCGTCGGTGACTGAGGAGGGACAGAGAGTCTGTTCGTGAGGGGGGACTGAGCGTCGGTGAGTGAGGGGGGACAGAGTCTGTGAGTGAAGGGGGACTGAGAGTCGGTTAGTGAGGGGGGACTGAGAGTCGGTGAGTGAAGGGGGACTGAGAGTCGGTGAGTGAGGAGGAAATGAGTCTGTGAGTGAGGGGGGACTGAGAGTCGGTGACTGAGGAGGGACAGAGAGTCTGTGAGTGAAGGGGAACAGAGTCGGTGAATGACGGGGGACTGAGAGTCGGTGAGTGAGGAGGGACAGAGAGTCAGAGAGTGAGGGGGGACTGAGAGTCGGTGAGTGAGGGGGGACTGAGAGTCGGTGAGTGAGTGGGGACTGAGTGTCAGTGAGTGAGGGGGACTGAGAGACGGTGAGTGAGGGGGGACTGAGAGTCGGTGAGTGAGGGGGGACTGAGAGTCGGTGAGTGAGGGGCGACTGAGAGTCGGTGAGTGAGTGGGGACTGAGTGTCAGTGAGTGAGGGGGCCTGAGAGACGGTGAGTGAGGGGGGACTGAGAGTCGGTGAGTGAGGGGGGAATGAGAGTCGGTGAGTGAGGGACTGAGATTAGGTGAGTGAGGGGGACAGAGAGTCGGTGAGTGACAGGGGACTGAGAGTCGGCGAGTGAGGGGGGACTGAGAGTCGGTGAGTGAGGGGGGACTGAGATTCGGTGACTGAGGAGGGACAGAGAGTCAGTGAGTGAGGGGTGACTGAGAGTCGGTGAGTGAGGGGGACAGAGAGTCAGTGAGTAAGGGGGGACTGAGAGTCGGTGAGTGAGGAGGAACTGAGAGTCTGTGAGTGAGGGGGGACTGAGAGTCGGTGAGTGAGGGGGACTGAGAGTCGGTGACTGAGGAGGGACAGAGAGTCAGTGAGTGAGGGGTGACTGAGAGTCGGTGAGTGAGGGGGACAGAGAGACAGTGAGTGAGGGGGGACTGAGAGTCGGTGAGTGAGGGGGGACAGAGAGTCAGTGAGTGAGGGGGTACTGAGAGTCAGTGAGTGAGGGGGGACAGAGAGTCAGTGAGTGAGGGGGGACTGAGAGTCTGTGAGTGAGGGGGGACTGAGTGTCGGTGTGTGAGGGGGGACTGAGAGTCTGTGAGTGAGGGACTGAGATTCGGTGAGTGAGGGGGACAGAGATTCAGTGAGTGAGGGGGGACCGAGAGTCTGTGAGTGAGGGGGGACTGAGAGTCTGTGAGTGAGGTGGGACTGAGTGTCGGTGTGTGAGGGGGGACTGAGAGTCTGTGAGTGAGGGACTGAGATTCGGTGAGTGAGGGGGACAGAGATTCGGTGAGTGAGGGGGGAGTGAGCGTCAGTGAGTGAGGGGGGACAGAGAGTCGGTGAGTGAGGGGGACTGAGATTCAGTGAGTGAAAGGGAACTGAGAGTCAGTGAGTGAGGGGGGACTGAGAGTCGGTGAGTGAGGAGGAACTGAGAGTCTGTGATTGAGGGAAGACTGAGAGTCGGTGACTGAGGAGGGACAGAGAGTTAGTTAGTGAGGGGGGACTGAGAGTTGGTGAGTGAGGGAGGACTGAGAGTCGGTGAGTGAGGGGGGACTGAGAGTCGGTGAGTGAGGAGGGACAGAGAGTCAGTGAGTGATGGGGAATGAGAGTCGGTGAGTGAGGGGGGACTGAGAGTCGGTGAGTGAGGGGCGACTGAGAGTCGGTGAGTGAGTGGGGACTGAGTGTCGGTGAGTGAGGGTGCCTGAGAGTCGATGAGTGAGGGTGGACTGAGAGTCGGTGAGTGAGGGGGGACAGAGAGTCGGTGAATGAGGGGGGACTGAGAGTCGGTGAGTGAGGGGAGACTTAGAGTCTGTGAGTGAGGTGGGACTGAGAGTGGGTGAGTGAGGGGGCACTGAGGGTCGGTGAGTGAGGGGGGACTGAGAGAGGGTGAGTGAGAGGGGACTGAGAGTCGGTGAGTGAGGAGGACTGAGAGTCGGTGAGTGAGGGGGGACTGAGAGTCGGTGAGTGAGGGGGGACTGAGAGTCGGAGACTGAGGAGGGACAGAGAGTCTGTTAGTGAGCGGGGACTGAGCGTCGGTGACTGAGGAGGGACAGAGAGTCTGTTAGTGAGGGGGGACTGAGCGTCGGTGAGTGAGGGGGGACAGAGTCTGTGAGTGAAGGGGGACTGAGAGTCGGTTAGTGAGGGGGGACTGAGAGTCGGTGAGTGAAGGGGGACTGAGAGTCGGTGAGTGAGGAGGAAATGAGTCTGTGAGTGAGGGGGGACTGAGAGTCGGTGACTGAGGAGGGACAGAGAGTCTGTGAGTGAAGGGGGACAGAGTCGGTGAGTGAGGGGGGACTGAGAGTCGGTGAGTGAGGAGGGACAGAGAGTCAGAGAGTGAGGGGTGACTGAGAGTCGGTGAGTGAGGGGGGACTGAGAGTCGGTGAGTGAGTGGGGACTGAGTGTCAGTGAGTGAGGGGGACTGAGAGACGGTGAGTGAGGGGGGACTGAGAGTCGGTGAGTGAGGGGGGACTGAGAGTCGGTGAGTGAGGGGCGACTGAGAGTCGGTGAGTGAGTGGGGACTGAGAGTCAGTGAGTGAGTGGGGACTGAGAGTCGGTGAGTGAGGGGGGAATGAGAGTCGGTGAGTGAGGGACTGAGATTCGGTGAGTGAGGGGGACAGGGAGTCGGTGAGTGACAGGGGACTGAGTGTCGGCGAGTGAGGGGGGACTGAGAGTCGGTGAATGAGGGGGGACTGAGATTCGGTGAGTGAGAGGGAACTGAGAGTCAGTGAGTGAGGGGGGACTGAGAGTCGGTGAGTGAGGAGGAACTGAGAGTCTGTGAGTGAGGGGGGACTGAGAGTCGGTGAGTGAGGGGGACTGAGAGTCGGTGACTGAGGAGGGACAGAGAGTCAGTGAGTGAGGGGTGACTGAGAGTCGGTGAGTGAGGGGGACAGAGAGGCAGTGAGTGAGGGGGGACTGAGAGTTGGTGAGTTTGGGGGGACTGATAGTCGGTGAGTGAGGGGGGACCGAGAGTCTGTGAGTGAGGGGGGACTGTGTGTCAGTGAGTGAGGGGGGACTGAGAGTCAGTGAGTGAGGGGGGACTGAGAGTCGGTGAGTGAGGGGGACTGAGAGTCAGCGAGTGAGGGGGGACTGAGAGTTGGTGAGTTTGGGGGGACTGATAGTCGGTGAGTGAGGGGGGACCGAGAGTCTGTGAGTGAGGGGGGACTGTGTGTCAGTGAGTGAGGGGGGACTGAGAATCAGTGAGTGAGGGGGGACTGAGAGTCGGTGAGTGAGGGGGGAATGAGAGTTGGTGAGTGAGGGACTGAGATTCGGTGAGAGAGGGGGGACAGAGAGTCGGTGAGTGAGGGGGACTGAGAGTCGGTGAGTGAGGGGGAACTGAGGGTCGGTGAGTGAGGGGAGACTGAGAGTCGGTGAGTGAGGGGGGACTGAGAGTCGGTGAGTGAGGGGGTACTGAGAGTTGGTGAGTTTGGGGGGACTGATAGTCGGTGAGTGAGGGGGGACCGAGAGTCTGTGAGTGAGGGGGGACTGTGTGTCAGTGAGTGAGGGGGGACTGAGAGTCAGTGAGTGAGGGGGGACTGAGAGTCGGTGAGTGAGGGGGACTGAGAGTCAGCGAGTGAGGGGGGACTGAGAGTCGGTGAGTGAGGGGACTGAGATTCGGTGAGTGAGAGGGAACTGAGAGTCAGTGAGTGAGGGGGGACTGAGAGTCGGTGAGTGAGGAGGAACTGAGAGTCTGTGAGTGAGGGGGGACTGAGAGTCGGTGACTGAGGAGGGACAGAGTGTCAGTGAGTGAGGGGGGACTGAGAGTCGGTGAGTGAGGGGGGACCGAGAGTCTGTGAGTGAGGGGGGACTGTGTGTCAGTGAGTGAGGGGGGACTGAGAGTCAGTGAGTGAGGGGGGACTGAGAGTCGGTGAGTGAGGGGGACTGAGAGTCAGCGAGTGAGGGGGGACTGAGAGTTGGTGAGTTTGGGGGGACTGATAGTCGGTGAGTGAGGGGGGACCGAGAGTCTGTGAGTGAGGGGGGACTGTGTGTCAGTGAGTGAGGGGGGACTGAGAGTCAGTGAGTGAGGGGGGACTGAGAGTCGGTGAGTGAGGGGGGAATGAGAGTTGGTGAGTGAGGGACTGAGATTCGGTGAGAGAGGGGGGACAGAGAGTCGGTGAGTGAGGGGGACTGAGAGTCGGTGAGTGAGGGGGAACTGAGGGTCGGTGAGTGAGGGGAGACTGAGAGTCGGTGAGTGAGGGGGGACTGAGAGTCGGTGAGTGAGGGGGTACTGAGAGTTGGTGAGTTTGGGGGGACTGATAGTCGGTGAGTGAGGGGGGACCGAGAGTCTGTGAGTGAGGGGGGACTGTGTGTCAGTGAGTGAGGGGGGACTGAGAGTCGGTGAGTGAGGGGGACTGAGAGTCGGTGACTGAGGAGGGACAGAGAGTCAGTGAGTGAGGGGTGACTGAGAGTCGGTGAGTGAGGGGGACAGAGAGGCAGTGAGTGAGGGGGGACTGAGAGTCGGTGAGTGAGGGGGGACAGAGAGTCAGTGAGTGAGGGGGTACTGAGAGTCAGTGAGTGAGGGGGGACAGAGAGTCAGTGAGTGAGGGGGGACTGAGAGTCTGTGAGTGAGGGGGGACTGAGTGTCGGTGTGTGAGGGGGGACTGAGAGTCTGTGAGTGAGGGACTGAGATTCGGTGAGTAAGGGGGACAGAGATTCGGTGAGTGAGGGGGGACCGAGAGTCTGTGAGTGAGGGGGGACTGAGAGTCTGTGAGTGAGGGGGGACAGAGAGTCAGTGAGTGAGGGGGGACTGAGAGTCTGTGAGTGAGGGGGGACTGAGTGTCGGTGTGTGAGGGGGGACTGAGAGTCTGTGAGTGAGGGACTGAGATTCGGTGAGTAAGGGGGACAGAGATTCGGTGAGTGAGGGGGGACCGAGAGTCTGTGAGTGAGGGGGGACTGAGAGTCTGTGAGTGAGGGGGGACTGAGTGTCGGTGTGTGAGGGGGGACTGAGAGTCTGTGAGTGAGGGACTGAGATTCGGTGAGTGAGGGGGACAGAGATTCGGTGAGTGAGGGGGGAGTGAGAGTCGGTGAGTGAGGGGGACTGAGAGTCAGCGAGTGAGGGGGGACTGAGAATCGGTGAGTGAGGGGGACTGAGATTCGGTGAGTGAGGAGGAACTGAGAGTCTGTGATTGAGGGAGGACTGAGAGTCGGTGACTGAGGAGGGACAGAGAGTTAGTTAGTGAGGGGGGACTGAGAGTTGGTGAGTGAGGGAGGACTGAGAGTCGGTGAGTGAGGGGGGACTGAGAGTCGGTGAGTGAGGAGGGACAGAGAGTCAGTGAGTGAGGGGGGACTGAGAGTCGGTGAGTGAGGGGGGTCTGAGAGTCGTTGAGTGAGGGGCGACTGAGAGTCGGTGAGTGAGTGGGGACTGAGTGTCGGTGAGTGAGGGTGCCTGAGAGTCGATGAGTGAGGGTGGACTGAGAGTCGGTGAGTGAGGGGGGAATGAGAGTTGGTGAGTGAGGGGGACTGAGAGTCGCTGAGTGAGGGGGGACAGAGAGTCGGTGAATGAGGGGGGACTGAGAGTCGGTGAGTGGGGGGAGACTTAGAGTCTGTGAGTGAGCTGGGACTGAGAGTGGGTGAGTGAGGGGGCACTGAGGGTCGGTGAGTGAGGGGGGACTGAGAGTGGGTGAGTGAGAGGGGACTGAGAGTCGGTGAGTGAGGGGGGACTCAGAGTCGGTGAGTGAGGGGGGACTGAGCGTCGGTGACTGAGGAGGGACAGAGAGTCTGTTCGTGAGGGGGGACTGAGCGTCGGTGAGTGAGGGGGGACAGAGTCTGTGAGTGAAGGGGGACTGAGAGTCGGTTAGTGAGGGGGGACTGAGAGTTGGTGAGTGAAGGGGGACTGAGAGTCGGTGAGTGAGGAGGAAATGAGTCTGTGAGTGAGGGGGGACTGAGAGTCGGTGACTGAGGAGGGACAGAGAGTCTGTGAGTGAAGGGGAACAGAGTCGGTGAATGACGGGGGACTGAGAGTCGGTGAGTGAGGAGGGACAGAGAGTCAGAGAGTGAGGGGGGACTGAGAGTCGGTGAGTGAGGGGGGACTGAGAGTCGGTGAGTGAGTGGGGACTGAGTGTCAGTGAGTGAGGGGGACTGAGAGACGGTGAGTGAGGGGGGACTGAGAGTCGGTGAGTGAGGGGGGACTGAGAGTCAGTGAGTGAGGGGCGACTGAGAGTCGGTGAGTGAGTGGGGACTGAGTGTCAGTGAGTGAGGGGGCCTGAGAGACGGTGAGTGAGGGGGGACTGAGAGTCGGTGAGTGAGGGGGGAATGAGAGTCGGTGAGTGAGGGACTGAGATTAGGTGAGTGAGGGGGACAGAGAGTCGGTGAGTGACAGGGGACTGAGAGTCGGCGAGTGAGGGGGGACTGAGAGTCGGTGAGTGAGGGGGGACTGAGATTCGGTGATTGAGAGGGAACTGAGAGTCAGTGAGTAAGGGGGGACTGAGAGTCGGTGAGTGAGGAGGAACTGAGAGTCTGTGAGTGAGGGGGGACTGAGAGTCGGTGAGTGAGGGGGACTGAGAGTCGGTGACTGAGGAGGGACAGAGAGTCAGTGAGTGAGGGGTGACTGAGAGTCGGTGAGTGAGGGGGACAGAGAGACAGTGAGTGAGGGGGGACTGAGAGTCGGTGAGTGAGGGGGGACAGAGAGTCAGTGAGTGAGGGGGTACTGAGAGTCAGTGAGTGAGGGGGGACAGAGAGTCAGTGAGTGAGGGGGGACTGAGAGTCTGTGAGTGAGGGGGGACTGAGTGTCGGTGTGTGAGGGGGGACTGAGAGTCTGTGAGTGAGGGACTGAGATTCGGTGAGTGAGGGGGACAGAGATTCAGTGAGTGAGGGGGGACCGAGAGTCTGTGAGTGAGGGGGGACTGAGAGTCTGTGAGTGAGGTGGGACTGAGTGTCGGTGTGTGAGGGGGGACTGAGAGTCTGTGAGTGAGGGACTGAGATTCGGTGAGTGAGGGGGACAGAGATTCGGTGAGTGAGGGGGGAGTGAGCGTCAGTGAGTGAGGGGGGACAGAGAGTCGGTGAGTGAGGGGGACTGAGATTCAGTGAGTGAAAGGGAACTGAGAGTCAGTGAGTGAGGGGGGACTGAGAGTCGGTGAGTGAGGAGGAACTGAGAGTCTGTGATTGAGGGAAGACTGAGAGTCGGTGACTGAGGAGGGACAGAGAGTTAGTTAGTGAGGGGGGACTGAGAGTTGGTGAGTGAGGGAGGACTGAGAGTCGGTGAGTGAGGGGGGACTGAGAGTCGGTGAGTGAGGAGGGACAGAGAGTCAGTGAGTGATGGGGAATGAGAGTCGGTGAGTGAGGGGGGACTGAGAGTCGGTGAGTGAGGGGCGACTGAGAGTCGGTGAGTGAGTGGGGACTGAGTGTCGGTGAGTGAGGGTGCCTGAGAGTCGATGAGTGAGGGTGGACTGAGAGTCGGTGAGTGAGGGGGGAATGAGAGTCGCTGAGTGAGGGGGGACAGAGAGTCGGTGAATGAGGGGGGACTGAGAGTCGGTGAGTGAGGGGAGACTTAGAGTCTGTGAGTGAGGTGGGACTGAGAGTGGGTGAGTGAGGGGGCACTGAGGGTCGGTGAGTGAGGGGGGACTGAGAGTGGGTGAGTGAGAGGGGACTGAGAGTCGGTGAGTGAGGAGGACTGAGAGTCGGTGAGTGAGGGGGGACTGAGAGTCGGTGAGTGAGGGGGGACTGAGAGTCGGAGACTGAGGAGGGACAGAGAGTCTGTTAGTGAGCGGGGACTGAGCGTCGGTGACTGAGGAGGGACAGAGAGTCTGTTAGTGAGGGGGGACTGAGCGTCGGTGAGTGAGGGGGGACAGAGTCTGTGAGTGAAGGGGGACTGAGAGTCGGTTAGTGAGGGGGGACTGAGAGTCGGTGAGTGAAGGGGGACTGAGAGTCGGTGAGTGAGGAGGAAATGAGTCTGTGAGTGAGGGGGGACTGAGAGTCGGTGACTGAGGAGGGACAGAGAGTCTGTGAGTGAAGGGGGACAGAGTCGGTGAGTGAGGGGGGACTGAGAGTCGGTGAGTGAGGAGGGACAGAGAGTCAGAGAGTGAGGGGGGACTGAGAGTCGGTGAGTGAGGGGGGACTGAGAGTCGGTGAGTGAGTGGGGACTGAGTGTCAGTGAGTGAGGGGGACTGAGAGACGGTGAGTGAGGGGGGACTGAGAGTCGGTGAGTGAGGGGGGACTGAGAGTCGGTGAGTGAGGGGCGACTGAGAGTCGGTGAGTGAGTGGGGACTGAGAGTCAGTGAGTGAGTGGGGACTGAGAGTCGGTGAGTGAGGGGGGAATGAGAGTCGGTGAGTGAGGGACTGAGATTCGGTGAGTGAGGGGGACAGGGAGTCGGTGAGTGACAGGGGACTGAGTGTCGGCGAGTGAGGGGGGACTGAGAGTCGGTGAATGAGGGGGGACTGAGATTCGGTGAGTGAGAGGGAACTGAGAGTCAGTGAGTGAGGGGGGACTGAGAGTCGGTGAGTGAGGAGGAACTGAGAGTCTGTGAGTGAGGGGGGACTGAGAGTCGGTGAGTGAGGGGGACTGAGAGTCGGTGACTGAGGAGGGACAGAGAGTCAGTGAGTGAGGGGTGACTGAGAGTCGGTGAGTGAGGGGGACAGAGAGGCAGTGAGTGAGGGGGGACTGAGAGTTGGTGAGTTTGGGGGGACTGATAGTCGGTGAGTGAGGGGGGACCGAGAGTCTGTGAGTGAGGGGGGACTGTGTGTCAGTGAGTGAGGGGGGACTGAGAGTCAGTGAGTGAGGGGGGACTGAGAGTCGGTGAGTGAGGGGGACTGAGAGTCAGCGAGTGAGGGGGGACTGAGAGTTGGTGAGTTTGGGGGGACTGATAGTCGGTGAGTGAGGGGGGACCGAGAGTCTGTGAGTGAGGGGGGACTGTGTGTCAGTGAGTGAGGGGGGACTGAGAGTCAGTGAGTGAGGGGGGACTGAGAGTCGGTGAGTGAGGGGGGAATGAGAGTAGGTGAGTGAGGGACTGAGATTCGGTGAGAGAGGGGGGACAGAGAGTCGGTGAGTGAGGGGGACTGAGAGTCGGTGAGTGAGGGGGAACTGAGGGTCGGTGAGTGAGGGGAGACTGAGAGTCGGTGAGTGAGGGGGGACTGAGAGTCGGTGAGTGAGGGGGGTACTGAGAGTTGGTGAGTTTGGGGGGACTGATAGTCGGTGAGTGAGGGGGGACCGAGAGTCTGTGAGTGAGGGGGGACTGTGTGTCAGTGAGTGAGGGGGGACTGAGAGTCAGTGAGTGAGGGGGGACTGAGAGTCGGTGAGTGAGGGGGACTGAGAGTCAGCGAGTGAGGGGGGACTGAGAGTCGGTGAGTGAGGGGACTGAGATTCGGTGAGTGAGAGGGAACTGAGAGTCAGTGAGTGAGGGGGGACTGAGAGTCGGTGAGTGAGGAGGAACTGAGAGTCTGTGAGTGAGGGGGGACTGAGAGTCGGTGACTGAGGAGGGACAGAGTGTCAGTGAGTGAGGGGGGACTGAGAGTCGGTGAGTGAGGGGGGACAGAGAGTCAGTGAGTGAGGGGGGACAGAGAGTCAGTGAGTGAGGGGGGACTGAGAGTCGGTCAGTGAGGGGGGACAGAGAGTCAGTGAGTGAGGGGGGAAAGAGAGTCGGTGAGTGAGGGGGGACTGAGAGTCGGTGAGTGAGGGGGGACTGAGAGTCGGTGAGTGAGGGGGGACTGAGATTCGGTGAGTGAGGGGGGAATGAGAGTCGGTGAGTGAGGGACTGAGATTCGTTGAGAGAGGGGGGACAGAGAGTCGGTGAGTGAGGGGGGTCTGAGAGTCGGTGAGTGAGGGACTGAGATTCGTTGAGAGAGGGGGGACAGAGAGTCGGTGAGTGAGGGGGGACTGAGAGTCGGTGAGTGAGGGGACTGAGATTCGGTGAGTGAGAGGGAACTGAGAGTCAGTGAGTAAGGGGGGACTGAGAGTCGGTGAGTGAGGAGGAACTGAGAGTCTGTGAGTGAGGGGGGACTGAGAGTCGGTGAGTGAGGGGGACTGAGAGTCGGTGACTGAGGAGGGACAGAGAGTCAGTGAGTGAGGGGTGACTGAGAGTCGGTGAGTGAGGGGGACAGAGAGACAGTGAGTGAGGGGGGACTGAGAGTCGGTGAGTGAGGGGGGACAGAGAGTCAGTGAGTGAGGGGGTACTGAGAGTCAGTGAGTGAGGGGGGACAGAGAGTCAGTGAGTGAGGGGGGACTGAGAGTCTGTGAGTGAGGGGGGACTGAGTGTCGGTGTGTGAGGGGGGACTGAGAGTCTGTGAGTGAGGGACTGAGATTCGGTGAGTGAGGGGGACAGAGATTCAGTGAGTGAGGGGGGACCGAGAGTCTGTGAGTGAGGGGGGACTGAGAGTCTGTGAGTGAGGTGGGACTGAGTGTCGGTGTGTGAGGGGGGACTGAGAGTCTGTGAGTGAGGGACTGAGATTCGGTGAGTGAGGGGGACAGAGATTCGGTGAGTGAGGGGGGAGTGAGCGTCAGTGAGTGAGGGGGGACAGAGAGTCGGTGAGTGAGGGGGACTGAGATTCAGTGAGTGAAAGGGAACTGAGAGTCAGTGAGTGAGGGGGGACTGAGAGTCGGTGAGTGAGGAGGAACTGAGAGTCTGTGATTGAGGGAAGACTGAGAGTCGGTGACTGAGGAGGGACAGAGAGTTAGTTAGTGAGGGGGGACTGAGAGTTGGTGAGTGAGGGAGGACTGAGAGTCGGTGAGTGAGGGGGGACTGAGAGTCGGTGAGTGAGGAGGGACAGAGAGTCAGTGAGTGATGGGGAATGAGAGTCGGTGAGTGAGGGGGGACTGAGAGTCGGTGAGTGAGGGGCGACTGAGAGTCGGTGAGTGAGTGGGGACTGAGTGTCGGTGAGTGAGGGTGCCTGAGAGTCGATGAGTGAGGGTGGACTGAGAGTCGGTGAGTGAGGGGGGAATGAGAGTCGCTGAGTGAGGGGGGACAGAGAGTCGGTGAATGAGGGGGGACTGAGAGTCGGTGAGTGAGGGGAGACTTAGAGTCTGTGAGTGAGGTGGGACTGAGAGTGGGTGAGTGAGGGGGCACTGAGGGTCGGTGAGTGAGGGGGGACTGAGAGTGGGTGAGTGAGAGGGGACTGAGAGTCGGTGAGTGAGGAGGACTGAGAGTCGGTGAGTGAGGGGGGACTGAGAGTCGGTGAGTGAGGGGGGACTGAGAGTCGGAGACTGAGGAGGGACAGAGAGTCTGTTAGTGAGCGGGGACTGAGCGTCGGTGACTGAGGAGGGACAGAGAGTCTGTTAGTGAGGGGGGACTGAGCGTCGGTGAGTGAGGGGGGACAGAGTCTGTGAGTGAAGGGGGACTGAGAGTCGGTTAGTGAGGGGGGACTGAGAGTCGGTGAGTGAAGGGGGACTGAGAGTCGGTGAGTGAGGAGGAAATGAGTCTGTGAGTGAGGGGGGACTGAGAGTCGGTGACTGAGGAGGGACAGAGAGTCTGTGAGTGAAGGGGGACAGAGTCGGTGAGTGAGGGGGGACTGAGAGTCGGTGAGTGAGGAGGGACAGAGAGTCAGAGAGTGAGGGGGGACTGAGAGTCGGTGAGTGAGGGGGGACTGAGAGTCGGTGAGTGAGTGGGGACTGAGTGTCAGTGAGTGAGGGGGACTGAGAGACGGTGAGTGAGGGGGGACTGAGAGTCGGTGAGTGAGGGGGGACTGAGAGTCGGTGAGTGAGGGGCGACTGAGAGTCGGTGAGTGAGTGGGGACTGAGAGTCAGTGAGTGAGTGGGGACTGAGAGTCGGTGAGTGAGGGGGGAATGAGAGTCGGTGAGTGAGGGACTGAGATTCGGTGAGTGAGGGGGACAGGGAGTCGGTGAGTGACAGGGGACTGAGTGTCGGCGAGTGAGGGGGGACTGAGAGTCGGTGAATGAGGGGGGACTGAGATTCGGTGAGTGAGAGGGAACTGAGAGTCAGTGAGTGAGGGGGGACTGAGAGTCGGTGAGTGAGGAGGAACTGAGAGTCTGTGAGTGAGGGGGGACTGAGAGTCGGTGAGTGAGGGGGACTGAGAGTCGGTGACTGAGGAGGGACAGAGAGTCAGTGAGTGAGGGGTGACTGAGAGTCGGTGAGTGAGGGGGACAGAGAGGCAGTGAGTGAGGGGGGACTGAGAGTTGGTGAGTTTGGGGGGACTGATAGTCGGTGAGTGAGGGGGGACCGAGAGTCTGTGAGTGAGGGGGGACTGTGTGTCAGTGAGTGAGGGGGGACTGAGAGTCAGTGAGTGAGGGGGGACTGAGAGTCGGTGAGTGAGGGGGACTGAGAGTCAGCGAGTGAGGGGGGACTGAGAGTTGGTGAGTTTGGGGGGACTGATAGTCGGTGAGTGAGGGGGGACCGAGAGTCTGTGAGTGAGGGGGGACTGTGTGTCAGTGAGTGAGGGGGGACTGAGAGTCGGTGAGTGAGGGGGGACTGAGAGTCGGTGAGTGAGGGGGGAATGAGAGTAGGTGAGTGAGGGACTGAGATTCGGTGAGAGAGGGGGGACAGAGAGTCGGTGAGTGAGGGGGACTGAGAGTCGGTGAGTGAGGGGGAACTGAGGGTCGGTGAGTGAGGGGAGACTGAGAGTCGGTGAGTGAGGGGGGACTGAGAGTCGGTGAGTGAGGGGGTACTGAGAGTTGGTGAGTTTGGGGGGACTGATAGTCGGTGAGTGAGGGGGGACCGAGAGTCTGTGAGTGAGGGGGGACTGTGTGTCAGTGAGTGAGGGGGGACTGAGAGTCAGTGAGTGAGGGGGGACTGAGAGTCGGTGAGTGAGGGGGACTGAGAGTCAGCGAGTGAGGGGGGACTGAGAGTCGGTGAGTGAGGGGACTGAGATTCGGTGAGTGAGAGGGAACTGAGAGTCAGTGAGTGAGGGGGGACTGAGAGTCGGTGAGTGAGGAGGAACTGAGAGTCTGTGAGTGAGGGGGGACTGAGAGTCGGTGACTGAGGAGGGACAGAGTGTCAGTGAGTGAGGGGGGACTGAGAGTCGGTGAGTGAGGGGGGACAGAGAGTCAGTGAGTGAGGGGGGACAGAGAGTCAGTGAGTGAGGGGGGACTGAGAGTCGGTCAGTGAGGGGGGACAGAGAGTCAGTGAGTGAGGGGGGAAAGAGAGTCGGTGAGTGAGGGGGGACTGAGAGTCGGTGAGTGAGGGGGGACTGAGAGTCGGTGAGTGAGGGGGGACTGAGATTCGGTGAGTGAGGGGGGAATGAGAGTCGGTGAGTGAGGGACTGAGATTCGTTGAGAGAGGGGGGACAGAGAGTCGGTGAGTGAGGGGGGTCTGAGAGTCGGTGAGTGAGGGGGTACTGAGAGTTGGTGAGCGTGGGGGGACTGATAGTCGGTGAGTGAGGGCGACTGAGAGTCTGTGAGTGAGGGACTGAGATTCGGTGAGTGAGGGGGACAGAGATTCGGTGAGTGAGGGGGGACTGAGAGTCGGTGAGTGAGGGGGGACTGAGAGTCGGTGAGTGAGGGGGACTGAGAGTCAGCGAGTGAGGGGGGACTGAGAGTCGGTGAGTGAGGGGGACTGAGATTCGGTGAGTGAGAGGGAACTGAGAGTCAGTGAGTGAGGGGGGACTGAGAGTCGGTGAGTGAGGAGGAACTGAGAGTCTGTGAGTGAGGGGGGACTGAGAGTCAGTGAGTGAGGGGGGACAGAGAGTCAGTGAGTGAGGGGGGACTGAGAGTAGGTCAGTGAGGGGGGACAGAGAGTCAGTGAGTGAGGGGGGACTGAGAGTCGGTCAGTGAGGGGGGACAGAGAGTCAGTGAGTGAGGGGGGAAAGAGAGTCGGTGAGTGAGGGGGGACTGAGAGTCGGTGAGTGAGGGGGGACAGAGAGTCGGTGAGTGAGGGGGGACTGGGAGTCGGTGAGTGAGGGGGGACTGAGATTCGGTGAGTGAGGGGGGAATGATAGTCGGTGAGTGAGGGACTGAGATTCGGTGAGAGAGGGGGGACAGAGAGTCGGTGAGTGAGGGGGACTGAGAGTCTGTGAGTGAGGGAATGAGATTCGGTGAGTGAGGGGGACAGAGAGTCGATGAGTGAGAGGGGACTGAAAGTCGGTGAGTGAGGGTGACTGAGAGTCAGCGAGTGAGGGGGGACTGAGAGTCGGTGAGTGAGGGGGACTGAAATTCGGTGAGTGAGAGGGAACTGAGAGTCAGTGAGTGAGGGGGGACTGAGAGTCGGTGAGTGAGGAGGAACTGAGAGTCTGTGAGTGAGGGGGGACTGAGAGTCGGTGACTGAGGAGGGACAGAGAGTGAGTGAGTGAGGGGGGACAGAGAGTCGGTGAGTGAGGGGGGACAGAGAGTCAGTGAGTGAGGGGGGCAGAGAGTCAGTGAGTGAGGGGGGACTGAGAGTCGGTGAGTGAGGGTGGACTGAGAGTCGGTCAGTGAGGGGGGACAGAGAGTCAGTGAGTGAGGGGGGACTGAGAGTCGGTCAGTGAGGGGGGACAGAGAGTCAGTGAGTGAGGGGGGACTGAGAGTCGGTGAGTGAGGGGGGACTGAGAGTCGGTGAGTGAGGGGGGACAGAGAGTCGGTGAGTGAGGGGGGACAGAGAGTCAGTGAGTGAGGGGGACTGAGAGTCGGTGAATGAGGGGGGACTGAGAGTCGGTGAGTGAGGGGGGTCTGAGAGTCGGTGAGTGAGGGACTGAGATTCGATGAGTGAGGGGGGACTGAGTGTCGGTGAGTGAGGGGGTACTGAGAGTCGGTGAGTGAGGGGGGACTGAGAGTCGGTGAGTGAGGGGGGACTGAGAGTCGGTGAGTGAGGGGGACTGAGAGTCGGTGAGTGAGGGGGGACTGAGAGTCGGTGAGTGAGGGGGTCTGAGAGTCGGTGAGTGAGGGGGTACTGAGATTCGGTGAGTGAGTGTGGACTGAGAGTCGGTGAGTGAGGGGGGACTGAGAGTCAGTGAGTGAGGGGGGACTGAGAGTCGGTGAGTGAGGGGGTACTGAGATTCGGTGAGTGAGTGTGGACTGAGAGTCGGTGAGTGAGGGGGGACTGAGAGCGAGTGAGTGAGGGGGGACTGAGAGTCGGTGAGTGAGGGGGACTAAGAGTCCGTGAGTGAGGGGGGACTGATAGTCGGTGAGTGAGGGGGACTGAGAGTCAGTGAGTGAGGGGGGACTGAGAGTCGGTGAGTGAGGGGGGACTGAGGGTCGGTGAGTGAGGGGGACTGAGAGTCGGTGAGTGAGGGGGACTGAGAGTCGGTGAGTGAGGGAGGACTGAGAGTCGGTGACTTAGGGGGGACTGAGAGTCGGGGAGTGAGGGGGGACTTAGAGTCAGTGAGTGAGGGGGTACTGAGAGTCGGTGAGTGAAGGGGGACTGAGAGTCGGTGAGTGAGGGGGGATGGAGAGTCGGTGAGTGAGGGGGGAAAGAGAGTCAATGAATGAGGGGGGACTGAGAGTCAGTGAGTGAGGGATGACTGAGAGTCGGTGAGTGAGGGGGGACTGAGAATCGGTGAGTGAGGGGGGACTGAGAGTCGGTGAGTGAGGGGGTACTGAGAGTCGGTGAGTGAGGGGGGACTGAGAGTCGGTGAGTGAGGGGGTACTGAGAGTCGGTGAGTGAGGGGGGACTGAGAGTCGGTGAGTGAGGGGGGACTGAGAGTCGGTGAGTGAGGGGGGACTGAGAGTCGGTGAGTGAGGTGGGACTGAGAGGCGATGAGTGAGTGGGACTGAGAGTCGGTGAGTGAGGGGGGACTGAGAGTCGGTGAGTGAGGGGGGACTGAGAGTCGGTGAGTGAGGGGACTGAGAGTCAGTGAGTGAGAGGGGACTGAGATTCGGTGAGTGAAGGGGGACGGAGAGTCGGTGAGTGAGGGGGGAATGAGAATCGGTGAGTGAGGGGGGACTGAGAGTCGGTTAGTGAGGGGGGACTGAGAGTCGGTGAGTGAGGGGGGACTGAGAGTCGGTGAGTGAGGTGGGACTGAGTCGGTGAGTGAGGAGGGACTGAGAGTCGGTGAGTGAGGGGGGACTGAGAGTCGGTGAGTGTGGGGGGCTGAGAGTCTGTGAGTGAGGGGGCACTGAGAGTCGGTGAGTGAGGGGGGACTGAGAGTCGGTGAGAGAGTGGGGACTGAGTGTCAGTGAGTGAGGGGGACTGAGAGACGGTGAGTGAGGGGGGACTGAGAGTCGGTGAGTGAGGGGGGACTGAGAGTCGGTGAGTGAGGGGCGACTGAGAGTCGGTGAGTGAGTGGGGACTGAGTGTCAGTGAGTTAGGGGGCCTGAGAGAGGGTGAGTGAGGGGGGACTGAGAGTCGGTGAGTGAGGGGGGAATGAGAGTCGGTGAGTGAGGGACTGAGATTCGGTGAGTGAGGGGGACAGAGAGTCGGTGAGTGACGGGACTGAGAGTCGGCGAGTGAGGGGGGACTGAGAGTCCGTGAGTGAGGGGGGACTGAGATTCGGTGAGTGAGAGGGAACTGAGAGTCAGTGAGTGAGGGGGGACTGAGAGTCGGTGAGTGAGGAGGAACTGAGAGTCTGTGAGTGAGGGGGGACTGAGAGTCGGTGAGTGAGGGACTGAGATTCGGTGAGAGAGGGGGGACAGAGAGTCGGTGAGTGAGGGGGGACTGAGAGTCGGTGAGGGGGTACTGAGAGTTGGTGAGTGTGGGGGGACTGATAGTCGGTGAGTGAGGGGGACTGAGAGTCTGTGAGTGAGGGACTGAGATTCGGTGAGTGAGGGGGACAGAGAGTCGGTGAGTGAGGGGGGACTGAGAGTCGGTGAGTGAGGGGGACTGAGAGTCAGCGAGTGAGGGGGGACTGAGAGTCGGTGAGTGAGGGGGACTGAGATTCGGTGAGTGAGAGGGAACTGAGAGTCAGTGAGTGAGGGGGGACTGAGAGTCGGTGAGTGAGGGGGACTGAGAGTCAGCGAGTGAGGGGGGACTGAGAGTGGGTGAGTGAGGGGGACTGAGATTCGGTGAGTGAGAGGGAACTGAGAGTCAGTGAGTGAGGGGGGACTGAGAGTCGGTGAGTGAGGAGGAACTGAGAGTCTGTGAGTGAGGGGGGACTGAGAGTCGGTGACTGAGGAGGGACAGAGTGTCAGTGATTGAGGGGGGACTGAGAGTCGGTGAGTGAGGGGGGACAGAGAGTCAGTGAGTGAGGGGGAACAGAGAGTCAGTGAGTGAGGGGGGACTGAGAGTAGGTCAGTGAGGGGGACAGAGAGTCAGTGAGTGAGGGGGGACTGAGAGTCGGTCAGTGAGGGGGGTCAGAGAGTCAGTGAGTGAGGGGGGAAAGAGAGTCGGTGAGTGAGGGGGGACAGAGAGTCGGTGAGTGAGGGGGGACAGAGAGTCGGTGAGTGAGGGGGGACTGAGAGTCGGTGAGTGAGGGGGGACTGAGTGTCGGTGAGTGAGGGGGGACTGAGAGTCGGTGAGTGAGGGGGGACTGAGAGTCGGTGAGTGAGGGGGGACTGAGATTCGGTGAGTGAGGGGGGACTGAGGGTCGGTGAGTGAGGGGGACTGAGATTCAGTGAGTGAGGTGGGACTGAGATTCGGTGAGTGAGGGGGGACTGAGGGTCGGTGAGTGAGGGGGACTGAGAGTCGGTGAGTGAGGGGGACTTAGAGTCGGTGAGTGAGGGAGGACTGAGAGTCGGTGAGTGAGGGGGGACTGAGAGTCGGGGAGTGAGGGGGGACTTAGAGTCAGTGAGTGAGGGGGTACTGAGAGTCGGTGTGTGAAGGGGGACTGTGAGTTGGTGAGTGAGGGGGGATGGAGAGTCGGTGAGTGAGGGGGGAAAGAGAGTCAATGAGTGAGGGGGGACTGAGAGTCAGTGAGTGAGGGGGACTGAGAGTCGGTGAGTGAGGGAGGACTGAGAGTCGGTGAGTGAGGGGGGACTGAGAGTCGGTGAGTGAGGGGGGACTGAGAGTCGGTGAGTGAGGGGGGTCTGAGAGTCGGTAAGTGAGGGGGGACTGAGAGTCGGTGAGTGAGGGGGGACTGAGAGTCGGTGAGTGAGGTGGGACTGAGAGTCGATGAGTGAGGGGGACTGAGAGTCGGTGAGTGAGGGGGGACTGAGAGTCGGTGAGTGAGGGTGGACTGAGAGTCGGTGAGTGAGGGGACTGAGAGTCAGTGAGTGAGGGGGTACTGAGATTCGGTGAGTGAAGGGGGACTGAGAGTCGGTGAGTGAGGGGGGAATGAGAATCGGTGAGTGAGGGGGGACTGAGAGTCGGTTAGTGAGGGGGGACTGAGAGTCGGTGAGTGAGGGGGTACTGAGACTCGGTGATTGAGGGGGGACAGAGAGTCCGTGAGTGAGGGGGCACTGAGAGTCGGTGAGTGAGAGGGGACTGAGAGTCGGTGAGTGAGGGGGACTGAGAGTCGGTGAGTGAGGGGGGAATGAGATTCGGTGAGTGAGGGGGGACTGAGAGTCGGTGAGTGAGGGGAGACTGAGAGTCTGTGAGTCAGGTGGGACTGAGAGTCGGTTAGTGAGCGGGGACTGAGAGTCGGTGAGTGAGGGGGGACTGAGAGTCGGTGAGTGAGGGGGGACAGAGAGTCCGTGAGTGAGAGGGTACTGAGAGTCGGTGAGTGAGGGGGGACTGAGAGTCGGTGAGTGAGGGGGACTGAGAGTCGGTGAGTGAGGGGGGAATGAGAGTTGGTGAGTGAGAGGGGACTGTGAGTCGGTGAGTGAGGGAGGACTGAGAGTCGGTGAGTGAGGGGGGACTGAGAGTCAGTGAGTGAGAGGGGACTGAGAGTCGGTGAGTGAGGGAGGACTGAGAGTCTGTGAGTTAGGTAGGACTGAGAGTCGGTGAGTGAGGGGGGACTGAGGGTCGGTGAGTGAGGGCGGACTGAGAGTGGGTGAGTGAGGGGGGACTGAGAGTCAGTGAGTGAGGGGGGACTGAGAGTTGGTGTGTGAGGGGGGACTGAGAGTCGGTGAGTGAGGGGGGACTGAGAGTCGGTGAGTGAGGTGGGACTGAGAGTCAGTTAGTGAGGGGGGACTGAGAGTCAGTGAGTGAGGGGGGACTGAGAGTCGGTGAGTGAGGGAGGACTGAGAGTCGGTGAGTGAGGGGGGACTGAGAGTCAGTGAGTGAGGGGGGACTGAGAGTCGGTGAGTGAGGGGGGACTGAGAGCCGGTGAGTGAGTGGGGACTGAGTGTCGGTGAGTGAGGGGGCCTGAGAGTCGGTGAGTGAGGGGGGACTGAGTCGGTGAGTGAGGGGTGGCTGAGAGTCTGTGAGTGAGGGGGGACTGAGAGTCGTTGAGTGAGTGGGGACAGAGTGTCGGTGAGTGAGGGGGGACTGAGAGTCTGTGAGTGAGGGGGGACTGAGAGTCGGTGAGTGAGGGGGGACTGAGAGTCAGTGAGTGAGGAGGGACAGAGAGTCAGTGAGTGAGGGGGTACTGAGAGTCGGTGAGTGAGGGGGGACTGAGAGTCGGTGAGTGAGGGGCGACTGAGAGTCGGTGAGTGAGTGGGGACAGAGTGTCGGTGAGTGAGGGGGCCTGAGAGTCGGTGAGTGAGGGGGGACTGAGATTCGGTGAGTGAGGGGGGACTGAGAGTCGGTTGATGACAGGGGACTGAGAGTCGGCGAGTGAGGGGGGACTGAGAGTCGGTGAGTGAGGGGGGACTGAGAGTCTGTGAGTGAGAGGGGACTGAGAGTCATTGAGTGATGGGGGACTGAGAGTCGGTGAGTGAGGGGGGACTGAGAGTCGGTGAGTGAGGGGGGACTGAGAGTCTGTGAGTGAGGAGGAACTGAGAGTCTGTGAGTGAGGGGGACAGAGAGTCGCTAAGTGAGGGGGGACTGAGAGACGGTGAGTGAGGGGGGACAGAGTCGGTGAGTGAGGAGGGACTGAGAGTCAGTGAGTGAGGGGGGTCTGAGAGTCTGTGAGTGAGGGGGGACTGAGGGTCTGTGAGTGAGGGGGGACTGACAGTCGGTGAGTGAGGGGTGACTGAGATTCGGTGAGTGACGGGGGACTGAGAGTCGGTGAGTGAGGGGGGACTGAGATTCGGTGAGTGAGGGGGGACTGAGAGTCGGTGAGTGAGGTGGGACTGAGAGTCGGTGAGTGAGGGGGGACTGAGAGTCGGTGAGTGAGGGGGACTGAGAGTCGGTGAGTGAGGGGGACTGAGAGTCGGTGAGTGAGGGGGACTGAGAGTCGGTGAGTGAGGGGGGACTGAGAGTCGGTGAGTGAGGGGGGACTGAGCGTCGGTGTGTGAGGGGGTACTGAGAGTCGGTGAGTGAGGGGGACTGAGAGTCGATGACTGAGGGGGGACTGAGAGTCGGTGAGTGAGGGGGGAATGAGAATCGGTGAGTGAGGGGGCCTGAGAGTCGGCGAGCGTGGGGGGACTGAGAGTCGGTGAGTGAGGGGGGACTGAGATTCGGTGAGTGAGGGGGACTGAGAGTCGGTGAGTGAGGGGGGACTGAGAGTCGGTGAGTGAGGGTTGACTGAGATTCGGTGAGTGACGGGGGACTGAGAGTCAGTGAGTGAGGGGGGACTGAGAGTCGGTGAGTGAGGGGGGACTGAGAGTCGGTGAGTGAGGGGGGACTGAGAGTCGGTGAGTGAGGGGGGACTGAGAGTCAGTGAGTGAGGGAGGACTGAATGTCGGTGAGTGAGGGGGGACTGAGAGTCGGTGAGTGAGGGGGACTGAGAGTCGGTGAGTGAGGGGGGTACTGAGAGTCGGTGAGTGAGGGGGGACTGCGAGTCGGTGAGTGAGGGGGGACTGAGAGTCTGTGAGTGAGGGGGGACTGAGAGTCGGTGAGTGAGGGGTGACAGAGAGTCTGTGAGTGAGGGGCGACTGAGTGTCAGTGAGTGAGGGGGCCTGAGAGACGGTGAGTGAGGGGGGACTGAGAGTCGGTGAGTGAGGGACTGAGATTCGGTGAGTGAGGGGGACAGAGAGTCGGTGAGTGAGGGGGGACTGAGAGTCGGTGAGTGACAGGGGACTGAGAGTCGGCGAGTGAAGGGGACTGAGAGTCGGTGAGTGAGGAGGAACTGAGAGTCTGTGAGTGAGGGGGGACTGAGAGTCGGTGAGTGAGGGGGACTGAGAGTCGGTGAGTGAGGGGGACTGAGAGTCGGTGAGTGAGGGGGACTGAGAGTCGGTGAGTGAGGGGGGATTGAGATTCGGTGAGTGAGAGGGAACTGAGAGTCTGTGAGTGAGGGGGGACTGAGAGTCGGTGACTGAGGAGGGACTGAGAGTCTGTGAGTGAGGGGGGACTGAGAGTCGGTGAGTGAGGGGGTACAGAGTGTCAGTGAGTGAGGGGGGACAGAGAGTCAGTGAGTGAGGGGGGACTGAGAGTCGGTGAGTGAGGGGGGACTGAGAGTCGGTGAGTGAGGAGGAACTGAGAGTCTGTGATTGAGGGAGGACTGAGAGTCGGTGACTGAGGAGGGACAGAGAGTTAGTTAGTGAGGGGGGACTGAGAGTCGGTGAGTGAGGGGGGACTGAGAGTCGGTGAGTGAGGGAGGACTGAGAGTCGGTGAGTGAGGGGGGACTGAGAGTCGGTGAGTGAGGAGGGACAGAGAGTCAGTGAGTGAGGGGGGACTGAGAGTCGGTGAGTGAGGGGGTACTGAGAGTCGGTGAGTGAGGGGCGACTGAGAGTCGGTGAGTGAGGGGGGACTGAGAGTCGGTGAGTGAGGGGCGACTGAGAGTCGGTGAGTGAGTGGGGACTGAGTGTCGGTGAGTGAGGGTGCCTGAGAGTCGATGAGTGAGGGTGGACTGAGAGTCGGTGAGTGAGGGGGGAATGAGAGTCGCTGAGTGAGGGGGGACAGAGAGTCGGTGAATGAGGGGGGACTGAGAGTCGGTGAGTGAGGGGAGACTTAGAGTCTCTGAGTGAGGTGGGACTGAGAGTGGGTGAGTGAGGGGGCACTGAGGGTCGGTGAGTGAGGGGGGACTGAGAGTGGGTGAGTGAGAGGGGACTGAGAGTCCGTGAGTGAGGAGGACTGAGAGTCGGTGAGTGAGGGGGGACTGAGAGTCGGTGAGTGAGGGGGGACTGAGAGTCGGTGACTGAGGAGGTACAGAGAGTCTTTTAGTGAGGGGGGACTGAGCGTCGGTGACTGAGGAGGGACAGAGAGTCTGTTAGTGAGGGGGGACTGAGCGTCGGTGAGTGAGGGGGGACTGAGCGTCGGTGAGTGAGGGGGGACAGAGAGTCTGTTAGTGAGGGGGGACTGAGAGTCGGTTAGTGAGGGGGGACTGAGAGTCGGTGAGTGAAGGGGGACTGAGAGTCGGTGAGTGAGGAGGAAATGAGTCTGTGAGTGAGGGGGGACTGAGAGTCGGTGACTGAGGAGGGACAGAGAGTCTGTGAGTGAAGGGGGACTGAGAGTCGGTGAGTGAGGGGGGACTGAGAGTCGGTGAATGAGGAGGGACAGAGAGTCAGTGAGTGAGGGGGGACTGAGAGTCGGTGAGTGTGGGGGGACTGAGAGTCGGTGAGTGAGTGGGGACTGAGTGTCAGTGAGTGAGGGGGACTGAGAGACGGTGAGTGAGGGGGGACTGAGAGTCGGTGAGTGAGGGGGGACTGAGAGTCGGTGAGTGAGGGGCGACTGAGAGTCGGTGAGTGAGTGGGGACTGAGTGTCAGTGAGTGAGGGGGCCTGAGAGACGGTGAGTGATGGGGGACTGAGAGTCGGTGAGTGAGGGGGGAATGAGAGTCGGTGAGTGAGGGACTGAGATTCGGTGAGTGAGGGGGACAGAGAGTCAGTGAGTGACAGGGGACTGAGAGTCGGCGAGTGAGGGGGGACTGAGAGTCGGTGAGTGAGGGGGGACTGAGATTCGGTGAGTGAGAGGGAACTGAGAGTCAGTGAGTGAGGGGGGACTGAGAGTCGGTGAGTGAGGAGGAACTGAGAGTCTGTGAGTGAGGGGGGACTGAGAGTCGGTGAGTGAGGGGGGACAGAGAGGCAGTGAGTGAGGGGGGACTGAGAGTCGGTGAGTGAGGGGGGACAGAGAGTCAGTGAGTGAGGGGGTACTGAGAGTCGGTGAGTGAGGGGGGACAGAGAGTCAGTGAGTGAGGGGGACTGAGATTCGGTGTGTGAGGGGGGACTGAGAGTCGGTGAGTGAGGAGGGGCAGAGAGTCAGTGAGTGAGGGGGGACTGAGAGTCGGTGAGTGAGGTGGGACTGAGAGTCGGTTAGTGAGGGGCGACTGAGAGTCGGTGAGTGAGGGGGGACTGAGAGTCGGTGAGTGAGGGGGGAATGAGAGTTGGTGAGTGAGGGACTGAGATTCGGTGAGAGGGGGGGGACAGAGAGTCGGTGAGTGAGGGGGACTGAGAGTCGGTGAGTGTGGGGGAACTGAGGGTCGGTGAGTGAGGGGGGACTGAGAGTCGGTGAGTGAGGGGGGACTGAGAGTCGGTGAGTGAGAGGGTACTGAGAGTTGGTGAGTGTGGGGGGACTGATAGTCGGTGAGTGAGGGGGGACCGAGAGTCTATGAGTGAGGTGGGACTGAGTGTCGGTGTGTGAGGGAGGACTGATAGTCGGTGAGTGAGGGGGGACTGAGAGTCAGTGAGTGAGGGGGGACTGAGAGTCGGTGAGTGAGGGGGACTGAGAGTCAGCGAGTGAGGGGGGACTGAGAGTCGGTGAGTGAGGGGGACTGAGATTCGGTGAGTGAGAGGGAACTGAGAGTCAGTGAGTGAGGGGGGACTGAGAGTCGGTGAGTGAGGAGGAACTGAGAGTCTGTGAGTGAGGGGGGACTGAGAGTCGGTGACTGAGGAGGGACAGAGTGTCAGTGAGTGAGGGAGGACTGAATGTCGGTGAGTGAGGGGGGACTGAGAGTCGGTGAGTGAGGGGGACTGAGAGTCGGTGAGTGAGGGGGGTACTGAGAGTCGGTGAGTGAGGGGGGACTGCGAGTCGGTGAGTGAGGGGGGACTGAGAGTCTGTGAGTGAGGGGGGACTGAGAGTCGGTGAGTGAGGGGTGACAGAGAGTCTGTGAGTGAGGGGCGACTGAGTGTCAGTGAGTGAGGGGGCCTGAGAGACGGTGAGTGAGGGGGGACTGAGAGTCGGTGAGTGAGGGACTGAGATTCGGTGAGTGAGGGGGACAGAGAGTCGGTGAGTGAGGGGGGACTGAGAGTCGGTGAGTGACAGGGGACTGAGAGTCGGCGAGTGAAGGGGACTGAGAGTCGGTGAGTGAGGAGGAACTGAGAGTCTGTGAGTGAGGGGGGACTGAGAGTCGGTGAGTGAGGGGGACTGAGAGTCGGTGAGTGAGGGGGACTGAGAGTCGGTGAGTGAGGGGGACTGAGAGTCGGTGAGTGAGGGGGGATTGAGATTCGGTGAGTGAGAGGGAACTGAGAGTCTGTGAGTGAGGGGGGACTGAGAGTCGGTGACTGAGGAGGGACTGAGAGTCTGTGAGTGAGGGGGGACTGAGAGTCGATGAGTGAGGGGGTATAGAGTGTCAGGGAGTGAGGGGGGACAGAGAGTCAGTGAGTGAGGGGGGACTGAGAGTCGGTGAGTGAGGGGGGACTGAGAGTCGGTGAGTGAGGAGGAACTGAGAGTCTGTGATTGAGGGAGGACTGAGAGTCGGTGACTGAGGAGGGACAGAGAGTTAGTTAGTGAGGGGGGACTGAGAGTCGGTGAGTGAGGGGGGACTGAGAGTCGGTGAGTGAGGGAGGACTGAGAGTCGGTGAGTGAGGGGGGACTGAGAGTCGGTGAGTGAGGAGGGACAGAGAGTCAGTGAGTGAGGGGGGACTGAGAGTCGGTGAGTGAGGGGGTACTGAGAGTCGGTGAGTGAGGGGCGACTGAGAGTCGGTGAGTGAGGGGGGACTGAGAGTCGGTGAGTGAGGGGCGACTGAGGGTCGGTGAGTGAGTGGGGACTGAGTGTCGGTGAGTGAGGGTGCCTGAGAGTCGATGAGTGAGGGTGGACTGAGAGTCGGTGAGTGAGGGGGGAATGAGAGTCGCTGAGTGAGGGGGGACAGAGAGTCGGTGAATGAGGGGGGACTGAGAGTCGGTGAGTGAGGCGAGACTTAGAGTCTCTGAGTGAGGTGGGACTGAGAGTGGGTGAGTGAGGGGGCACTGAGGGTCGGTGAGTGAGGGGGGACTGAGAGTGGGTGAGTGAGAGGGGACTGAGAGTCCGTGAGTGAGGAGGACTGAGAGTCGGTGAGTGAGGGGGGACTGAGAGTCGGTGAGTGAGGGGGGACTGAGAGTCGGTGACTGAGGAGGTACAGAGAGTCTTTTAGTGAGGGGGGTCTGAGTGTCGGTGACTGAGGAGGGACAGAGAATCTGTTAGTGAGGGGGGACTGAGCGTCGGTGAGTGAGGGGGGACTGAGCGTCGGTGAGTGAGGGGGGACAGAGAGTCTGTGAGTGAAGGGGGACTGAGAGTCGGTAAGTGAGGGGTGACTGAGAGTCGGTGAGTGAAGGGGGACTGAGAGTCGGTGAGTGAGGAGGAAATGAGTCTGTGAGTGAGGGGGGACTGAGAGTCGGTGACTGAGGAGGGACAGAGAGTCTGTGAGTGAAGGGGGACTGAGAGTCAGTGAGTGAGGGGGGACTGAGAGTCGGTGAATGAGGAGGGACAGAGAGTCAGTGAGTGAGGGGGGACTGAGAGTCGGTGAGTGTGGGGGGACTGAGAGTCGGTGAGTGAGTGGGGACTGAGTGTCAGTGAGTGAGGGGGACTGAGAGACGGTGAGTGAGGGGGGACTGAGAGTCGGTGAGTGAGGGGGGACTGAGAGTCGGTGAGTGAGGGGCGACTGAGAGTCGGTGAGTGAGTGGGGACTGAGTGTCAGTGAGTGAGGGGGCCTGAGAGACGGTGAGTGATGGGGGACTGAGAGTCGGTGAGTGAGGGGGGAATGAGAGTCGGTGAGTGAGGGGGGACTCAGATTCGGTGAGTGAGGGGGACAGAGAGTCAGTGAGTGACAGGGGACTGAGAGTCGGCGAGTGAGGGGGGACTGAGAGTCGGTGAGTGAGGGGGGACTCAGATTCGGTGAGTGAGAGGGAACTGAGAGTCAGTGAGTGAGGGGGGACTGAGAGTCGGTGAGTGAGGAGGAACTGAGAGTCTGTGAGTGAGGGGGGACTGAGAGTCGGTGAGTGAGGGGGACTGAGAGTCGGTGACTGAGGAGGGACAGAGAGTAAGTGAGTGAGGGGTGACTGAGAGTCGGTGAGTGAGGGGGGAGAGAGAGGCAGTGAGTGAGGGGGGACTGAGAGTCGGTGAGTGAGGGGGGACAGAGAGTCAGTGAGTGAGGGGGTACTGAGAGTCGGTGAGTGAGGGGGGACAGAGAGTCAGTGAGTGAGGGGGACTGAGATTCGGTGTGTGAGGGGGGACTGAGAGTCGGAGAGTGAGGAGGGGCAGAGAGTCAGTGAGTGAGGGGGGACTGAGAGTCGGTGAGTGAGGTGTGACTGAGAGTCGGTTAGTGAGGGGCGACTGAGAGTCGGTGAGTGAGGGGGGACTGAGAGTCGGTGAGTGAGGGGGGAATGAGAGTTGGTGAGTGAGGGACTGAGATTCGGTGAGAGAGGGGGGACAGAGAGTCGGTGAGTGAGGGGGACTGAGAGTCGGTGAGTGAGGGGGAACTGAGGGTCGGTGAGTGAGGGGGGACTGAGAGTCGGTGAGTGAGGGGGGACTGAGAGTCGGTGAGTGAGAGGGTACTGAGAGTTGGTGAGTGTGGGGGGACTGATAGTCGGTGAGTGAGGGGGGACCGAGAGTCAGTGAGTGAGGGGGGACTGAGAGTCGGTGAGTGAGGGGGACTGAGAGTCAGCGAGTGAGGGGGGACTGAGAGTCGGTGAGTGAGGGGGACTGAGATTCGGTGAGTGAGAGGGAACTGAGAGTCAGTGAGTGAGGGGGGACTGAGAGTCGGTGAGTGAGGAGGAACTGAGAGTCTGTGAGTGAGGGGGGACTGAGAGTCGGTGACTGAGGAGGGACAGAGTGTCAGTGAGTGAGGGGGGACTGAGAGTCGGTGAGTGAGGGGGGACAGAGAGTCAGTGAGTGAGGGGGTCAGAGAGTCAGTGAGTGAGGGGGGAGTGAGAGTCGGTCAGTGAGGGGGGACAGAGAGTCAGTGAGTGAGGGGGGAAAGAGAGTCGGTGAGTGAGGGGGGACTGAGAGTCGTTGAGTGAGGGGGGACAGAGAGTCGGTGAGTGAGGGGGGACTGAGAGTCTGTGAGTGAGGGGGGACTGAGATTCGGTGAGTGAGGGGGGAATGAGAGTCGGTGAGTGAGGGACTGAGATTCGGTGAGTGAGGGGGACAGAGAGTCGGTGAGTGAGGGGGGACTGAGAGTCGGAGAGTGAGGGGGACTGAGAGTCAGCGAGTGACGGGGGACTGAGAGTCGGTGAGTGAGGGGGACTGAGATTCGGTGAGTGAGAGGGAACTGAGAGTCAGTGAGTGAGGGGGGACAGAGAGTCCGTGAGTGAGGGGGACTGAGAGTCAGCGAGTGAGGGGGGACTGAGAGTCGGTGAGTGAGGGGGACTGAGATTCGATGAGTGAGAGGGAACTGAGAGTCAGTGTGTGAGGGGGGACTGAGAGTCGGTGAGTGAGGGGGGACAGAGAGTCAGTGAGTGAGGGGGGACTGAGAGCAGGTCAGTGAGGGGGGACAGAGAGTCAGTGAGTGAGGGGGGACTGAGAGTCGGTCAGTGAGAGGGGACAGAGAGTCAGTGAGTGAGGGGGGAAAGAGAGTCGGTGAGTGAGGGGGGACAGAGAGTCGGTGAGTGAGGGGGGACTGAGAGTCGGTGAGTGAGGGGGGAATGAGAGTCGGTGAGTGAGGGACTGAGATTCGGTGAGAGAGGGGGGACAGAGAGTCGGTGAGTGAGGGGGGACTGAGAGTCGGTGAGAGAGGGGGGACTGAGAGTCGGTGCGTGAGGGGGTACTGAGAGTTGGTGAGTGTGGGGGGCCTGATAGTCGGTGAGTGAGGGGGACTGAGAGTCTGTGAGTGAGGGACTGAGATTCGGTGAGTGAGGGGGACAGAGAGTCGATGAGTGAGGGGGGACTGAGAGTCGGTGAGTGAGGGGGACTGAGAGTCAGCGAGTGAGGGGGGACTGAGAGTCGGTGAGTGAGGGGGACTGAGATTCGGTGAGTGAGAGGGAACTGAGAGTCAGTGAGTGAGGGGGGACTGAGAGTCGGTGAGTGAGGAGGAACTGAGAGTCTGTGATTGAGGGGGGACTGAGAGTCGGTGACTGAGGAGGGACAGAGAGTCAGAGAGTGAGGGGGGACAGAGAGTCGGTGAGTGAGGGGGGACAGAGAGTCAGTGAGTGAGGGGGGACAGAGAGTCAGTGAGTGAGGGGGGACTGAGAGTCGGTCAGTGAGGGGGGACAGAGAGTCAGTGAGTGAGGGGGGACTGAGAGTCGGTGAGTGAGGGGGGACTGAGAGTCGGTGAGTGAGGGGGGACAGAGAGTCCGTGAGTGAGGGGGGACAGAGAGTCAGTGAGTGAGGGGGACTGAGAGTCGGTGAGTGAGGGGGGACTGAGAGTCGGTGAGTGAGGGGGGACTGAGAGTCTGTGAGTGAGGGGGTACTGAGATTCGGTGAGTGAGTGTGGACTGAGAGTCGGTGAGTGAGGGGGGACTGAGAGTCAGTGAGTAAGGGGGGACTGAGAGTGAGTGAGTGAGGGGGGACTGAGAGTCGGTGAGTGAGGGGGACTAAGAGTCCGTGAGTGAGGGGGGACTGAGAGTCGGTGAGTGAGGGGGACTGAGAGTCAGCGAGTGAGGGGGGACTGAGAGTCGGTGAGTGAGGGGGGACTGAGGGTCGGTGAGTGAGGGGGACTGAGAGTCGGTGAGTGAGGGGGACTGAGAGTCGGTGAGTGAGGGAGGACTGAGAGTCGGTGAGTGAGGGGGGACTGAGATTCGGGGAGTGAGGGGGGACTTAGAGTCAGTGAGTGAGGGGGTACTGAGAGTCGGTGAGTGAGGGGGACTGAGAGTCAGCGAGTGAGGGGGGACTGAGAGTCGGTGAGTGAGGGGGACTGAGATTCGGTGAGTGAGAGGGAACTGAGAGTCAGTGAGTGAGGGGGGACTGAGAGTCGGTGACTGAGGAGGGACAGAGAGTCAGTGAGTGAGGGGGGACAGAGAGTCGGTGAGTGAGGGGGGACAGAGAGTCAGTGAGTGAGGGGGGACAGAGAGTCAGTGAGTGAGGGGGGACTGAGAGTCGGTCAGTGAGGGGGGACAGAGGGTCAGTGAGTGAGGGGGGACTGAGAGTCGGTGAGTGAGGGGGGACTGAGAGTCGGTGAGTGAGGGGGGACAGAGAGTCCGTGAGTGAGGGGGGACAGAGAGTCAGTGAGTGAGGGGGACTGAGAGTCGGTGAGTGAGGGGGGACTGAGAGTCGGTGAGTGAGGGGGGACTGAGAGTCTGTGAGTGAGGGGGTACTGAGATTCGGTGAGTGAGTGTGGACTGAGAGTCGGTGAGTGAGGGGGGACTGAGAGTCAGTGAGTAAGGGGGGACTGAGAGTGAGTGAGTGAGGGGGGACTGAGAGTCGGTGAGTGAGGGGGACTAAGAGTCCGTGAGTGAGGGGGGACTGAGAGTCGGTGAGTGAGGGGGACTGAGAGTCAGCGAGTGAGGGGGGACTGAGAGTCGGTGAGTGAGGGGGGACTGAGGGTCGGTGAGTGAGGGGGACTGAGAGTCGGTGAGTGAGGGGGACTGAGAGTCGGTGAGTGAGGGAGGACTGAGAGTCGCTGAGTGAGGGGGGACTGAGAGTCGGGGAGTGATGGGGGACTTAGAGTCAGTGAGTGAGGGGGTACTGAGAGTCGGTGAGTGAAGGGGGACTGAGAGTCGGTGAGTGAGGGGGGATGGAGAGTCGGTGAGTGAGGGGGGAAAGAGAGTCAATGAGTGAGAGGGGACTGAGAGTCGATGAGTGAGGGAGGACTGAGAGTCGGTGAGTGAGGGGGGACTGAGAGTCGGTGAGTGAGGGGGGACTGAGAGTCGGTGAGTGAGGGGGTACTAAGAGTCGGTGAGTGAGGGGGGACTGAGAGTCGGTGAGTGAGGGGGTACTGAGAATCGGTGAGTGAGGGGGGACTGAGAGTCGGTGAGTGAGGGGGGACTGAGAGTCGGAGAGTGAGGGGGGACTGAGTGTCGGTGAGTGAGGTGGGACTGAGAGTCGATGAGTGAGGGGGACTGAGAGTCGGTGAGTGAGGGGGGACTGAGAGTCGGTGAGTGAGGGGGGACTGAGAGTCGGTGAGTGAGGGGACTGAGAGTCAGTGAGTGAGGGGGGACTGAGATTCGGTGAGTGAAGGGGGACTGAGAGTCGGTGAGTGAGGGGGGAATGAGAATCGGTGAGTGAGGGGGGACTGAGAGTCGGTTAGTGAGGGGGGACTGAGAGTCGGTGAGTGAGGGGGGACTGAGAGTCAGTGAGTGAGGGGGGACTGAGTCGGTGAGTGAGGAGGGACTGAGAGTCGGTGAGTGAGGGGGGACTGAGAGTCGGTGAGTGTGGGGGACTGAGAGTCCGTGAGTGAGGGGGCACTGAGAGTCGGTGAGTGAGGGGGGACTGAGAGTCGGTGAGTGAGTGGGGACTGAGTGTCAGTTAGTGAGGGGGACTGAGAGACGGTGAGTGAGGGGGGACTGAGAGTCGGTGAGTGAGGGGGTACTGAGAATCGGTGAGTGAGGGGCGACTGAGAGTCGGTGAGTGAGTGGGGACTGAGTGTCAGTGAGTGAGGGGGCCTGAGAGAGGGTGAGTGAGGGGTGACTGAGAGTCGGTGAGTGAGGGGGGAATGAGAGTCGGTGAGTGAGGGACTGAGATTCGGTGAGTGAGGGGGACAGAGAGTCGGTGAGTGACAGGGGACTGAGAGTCGGCGAGTGAGGGGGGACTGAGAGTCGGTGAGTGAGGGGGGACTGAGATTCGGTGAGTGAGAGAGAACTGAGAGTCAGTGAGTGAGGGGGGACTGAGAGTCGGTGAGTGAGGAGGAACTGAGAGTCTGTGAGTGAGGGGGGACTGAGAGTCGGTGAGTGAGGGGGACTGAGAGTCGGTGACTGAGGAGTGACAGAGAGTCAGTGAGTGAGGGGTGACTGAGAGTCGGTGAGTGAGGGGGGACAGAGAGGCAGTGAGTGAGGGGGGACTGAGAGTCGGTGAGTGAGGGGGGACAGAGAGTCAGTGAGTGAGGGGGGACTGAGAGTCGGTGAGTGAGGGGGGACAGAGAGTCAGTGAGTGAGGGGGACTGAGAGTCGGTGAGTGAGGGGGGACTGAGAGTCGGTGAGTGAGGAGGGGCAGAGAGTCAGTGAGTGAGGGGGGACTGAGAGTCGGTGAGTGAGGTGGGACTGAGAGTCGGTTAGTGAGGGGCGACTGAGAGTCGGTGAGTGAGGGGGGACTGAGAGTCGGTGAGTGAGGGGGGAATGAGAGTTGGTGAGTGAGGGACTGAGATTCGGTGAGAGAGGGGGGACAGAGAGTCGGTGAGTGAGGGGGACTGAGAGTCGGTGAGTGAGGGGGGACTGAGAGTCGGTGAGTGAGGGGGGACTGAGAGTCGGTGAGTGAGGGGGTACTGAGAGTTGGTGAGTGTGGGGGGACTGATAGTCGGTGAGTGAGGGGGGACCGAGAGTCTATGAGTGAGGGGGGACTGAGAGTCTGTGAGTGAGGGGGGACTGAGTGTCGGTGTGTGAGGGGGGACTGATAGTCGGTGAGTGAGGGACTGAGATTCTGTGAGTGATGGGGACAGAGAGTCGGTGAGTGAGGGGGGACTGAGAGTCAGTGAGTGAGGGGGGACTGAGAGTCGGTGAGTGAGGGGGACTGAGAGTCAGCGAGTGAGGGGGGACTGAGAGTCGGTGAGTGAGGGGGACTGAGATTCGGTGAGTGAGAGGGAACTGAGAGTCAGTGAGTGAGCGGGGACTGAGAGTCGGTGTGTGAGGAGGAACTGAGAGTCTGTGAGTGAGGGGGGACTGAGAGTCGGTGAGTGAGGGGGGACAGAGAGTCAGTGAGTGAGGGGGGACAGAGAGTCAGTGAGTGAGGGGGGAGTGAGAGTCGGTCAGTGAGGGGGGACAGAGAGTCAGTGAGTGAGGGGGGACTGAGAGTCGGTCAGTGAGGGGGGACAGAGAGTCAGTGAGTGAGGGGGGAAAGAGAGTCGGTGAGTGAGGGGGGACTGAGAATCGGTGAGTGAGGGGGGACAGAGAGTCGGTGAGTGAGGGGGGGACTGAGAGTCGGTGAGTGCGGGGGGACTGAGATTCGGTGAGTGAGGTGGGAATGAGAGTCGGTGAGTGAGGGACTGAGATTCGGTGAGAGAGGGGGGACAGAGAGTCGGTGAGTGAGGGGGGACTGAGAGTCGGTGAGTGAGGGGGTACTGAGAGTTGGTGAGTGTGGGGGGACTGATAGTCGGTGAGTGAGGGGGACTGAGAGTCTGTGAGTGAGGGGACTGAGAGTCAGTGAGTGAGGGGGGACTGAGATTCGGTGAGTGAAGGGGGACTGAGAGTTGGTGAGTGAGGGGGGAATGAGAATCGGTGAGTGAGGGGGGACTGAGAGTCGGTGAGTGAGTGGGGACTGAGTGTCAGTGAGTGAGGGGGACTGAGAGACGGTGAGTGAGGGGGGACTGAGAGTCGGTGAGTGAGGGGGGTACTGAGAATCGGTGAGTGAGGGGCGACTGAGAGTCGGTGAGTGAGTGGGGACTGAGTGTCAGTGAGTGAGGGGGCCTGAGAGAGGGTGAGTGAAGGGGGACTGAGAGTCGGTGAGTGAGGGGGGAATGAGAGTCGGTGAGTGAGGGACTGAGATTCGGTGAGTGAGGGGGACAGAGAGTCGGTGAGTGACAGGGGACTGAGAGTCGGCGAGTGAGGGGGGACTGAGAGTCGGTGAGTGAGGGGGGACTGAGATTCGGTGAGTGAGAGGGAACTGAGAGTCAGTGAGTGAGGGGGTACTGAGAGTCGGTGAGTGAGGATGAACTGAGAGTCTGTGAGTGAGGGGGGACTGAGAGTCGGTGAGTGAGGGGGACTGAGAGTCGGTGACTGAGGAGGGACAGAGAGTCAGTGAGTGAGGGGTGACTGAGAGTCGGTGAGTGAGGGGGGACAGAGAGGCAGTGAGTGAGGGGGGACTGAGAGTCGGTGAGTGAGGGGGGACAGAGAGTCAGTGAGTGAGGGGGGACTGAGAGTCGGTGAGTGAGGGGGGACAGAGAGTCAGTGAGTGAGGGGGACTGAGAGTCGGTGAGTGAGGGGGGACTGAGAGTCGGTGAGTGAGGAGGGTCAGAGAGTCAGTGAGTGAGGGGGGACTGAGAGTCGGTGAGTGAGGTGGGACTGAGAGTCGGTTAGTGAGGGGCGACTGAGAGTCGGTGAGTGAGGGGGGACTGAGTGTCGGTGAGTGAGGGGGGAATGAGAGTTGGTGAGTGAGGGACTGAGATTCGGTGAGAGAGGGGGGACAGAGAGTCGGTGAGTGAGGGGGACTGAGAGTCGGTGAGTGAGGGGGAACTGAGAGTCGGTGAGTGAGGGGGGACTGAGAGTCGGTGAGTGAGGGGGGACTGAGAGTCGGTGAGTGAGGGGGTACTGAGAGTTGGTGAGTGTGGGGGGACGGATAGTCGGTGAGTGAGGGGGGACCGAGAGTCTGTGAGTGAGGGGGGACTGAGAGTCTGTGAGTGAGGGGGGACTGAGTGTCGGTGTGTGAGGGGGGACTGATAGTCGGTGAGTGAGGGACTGAGATTCGGTGAGTGATGGCGACAGAGAGTCGGTGAGTGAGGGGGGACTGAGAGTCAGTGAGTGAGGGGGGACTGAGAGTGGGTGAGTGAGGGGGGACTGAGAGTGGGTGTGTGAGGGGGGACTGAGAGTCGGTGAGTGAGGGGGGACTGAGAGTCGGTGAGTGAGGGATACTGAGAGTCGGTCATTGAGGGGAAGGGAGGGTCGGTGAGTGAGGGGGGACTGAGAGTCGGTGAGTGAGGGGGGACTGAGAGTCGGTGAGTGAGGGGGGACTGAGAGTCGGTGAGTGAGGGGGGACTGAGAGTCGGTGAGTGAGGGGGGACTGAGAGTCGGTGAGTGAGGTGGGACTGAGAGTCGGTGAGTGAGGGGGGACTGAGAGTCGGTGAGTGAGTGGGGACTGAGAGTCGGTGAGTGAGGTGGACTGAGAGTCGGTGAGTGAGGGGGGACTGAGAGTCGGTGAGTGAGGGGGGACTGTGAGTCGGTGAGTGAGGGGGGACTGAGAGTCGGTGAGTGAGGGGGACTGAGAGTCGGTGAGTGAGGGGGGACTGAGAGTCTATGAGTGAGGGGGGACTGAGAGTCGGTGAGTGAGGGGGACTGAGAGTCGGTGAGTGAGGGATACTGAGAGTCGGTGAGTGAGGGGGGACTGAGAGTCGGTGAGTGAGGGGGGACTGAGAGTCGGTGAGTGAGGGGGGACTGAGAGTCGGTGAGTGAGGGGGGACTGAGAGTCGGTGAGTGAGGGGGGACTGAGAGTCGGTGAGTGAGGGGGGACTGAGAATCGGTGAGTGAGGGGAGACTGAGAGTCGGTGAGTGTGGGGGGACTGAGAGTCGGTGAGTGAGGCGGGACTGATAGTCGGTGAGTGAGGGGGGACTGAGAGTCGGTGAGTGAGGGGGGACTGAGAGTCGGTGAGTGAGGGGGGACTGAGAGTCCGTGAGTGAGGGGGGACTGAGAGTCGGTGAGTGAGGCGGACTGAGAGTCCGTGAGTGAGGGGGGACTGAGAGTCGGTGAGTGAGGGGGACTGAGAGTCGGTGAGTGAGGGGGGACTGAGATTCGGTGAGTGAGGGGGGACTGAGAGTCGGTGAGTGTGGGGGGACTGAGAGTCGGTGAGTGAGGCGGGACTGATAGTCGGTGAGTGAGGGGGGACTGAGAGTCGGTGAGTGAGGGGGGGACTGAGAGTCGGTGAGTGAGGGGGACTGAGAGTCCGTGAGTGAGGGGGGACTGAGAGTCGGTGAGCGAGGGGGACTGAGAGTCGGTGAGTGAGGGGGGACTGAGAGTGGGTGTGTGAGGGGGGACTGAGAGTCGGTGAGTGAGGGGGGACTGAGAGTCGGTGAGTGAGGGGGGACTGAGATTCGGTGAGTGAGGGGGGACTGAGAGTCGGTGAGTGAGGGGGCACTGAGAGTCGGTGAGTGAGGGGGGACTGAGAGTCGGTGAGTGAGGGGGGACTGAGAGTCGGTGAGTGAGGGGGGACTGAGAGTCTGTGAGTGAGGGGGGACTGAGAGTCGGTGAGAGAGGCGGGACTGATAGTCGGTGAGTGAGGGGGGACTGAGAGTCGGTGAGTGAGGGGGGACTGAGAGTCGGTGAGTGAGGGGGGGACTGAGAGTCCGTGAGTGAGGGGGGACTGAGAGTCGGTGAGTGAGGGGGACTGAGAGTCCGTGAGTGAGGGGGACTGAGGGTCAGTGAGTGAGGGAGGACTGAGAGTCGGTGAGTGAGGGGGGACTGAGAGTCGGTGAATGAGGGGGGACTGAGAGTCGGTGAGTGAGGGGGGACTGAGAGTCGGTGAGTGAGGGGGGACTGAGAGTCGGTGAGTGATGGGGACTGGGAGTCGGTGAGTGAGGGGGGACTGAGAGTCGGTGATTGAGGGGGGGACTGAGAGTCTGTGAGTGAGGGGGGACTTAGAGTCGGTGAGTGAGGGGGGACTGAGAGTCGGTGAGTGAGGGGGGACTGAGAGTCGATGAGTGAGGGGGGACTGAGAGTCGGTGAGTGAGGGGGACTGAGAGTCGGTGAGTGAGGGGGGACTGAGAGTCGGTGAGTGAGGGGGGGACTGTGAGTCGGTGAGTGAGGGGGGACTGAGAGTCGGTGAGTGAGGGGGACTGAGAGTCGGTGAGTGAGGGGGGACTGAGAGTCTGTGAGTGAGGGGGGACTGAGAGTCGGTGAGTGAGGGGGACTGAGAGTCGGTGAGTGAGGGATACTGAGAGTCGGTGAGTGAGGGGGGACTGAGAGTCGGTGAGTGAGGGGGGAGTGAGAGTCGGTGAGTGAGGGGGGACTGAGAGTCGGTGAGTGAGGGGGGGACTGAGAGTCGGTGAGTGAGGGGGGACTGAGAGTCGGTGAGTGAGGGGGGACTGAGAGTCGGTGAGTGAGGGGGGACTGAGAATCGGTGAGTGAGGGGAGACTGAGAGTCGGTGAGTGTGGGGGGACTGAGAGTCGGTGAGTGAGGCGGGACTGATAGTCGGTGAGTGAGGGGGGACTGAGAGTCGGTGAGTGAGGGGGGACTGAGAGTCGGTGAGTGAGGGGGGGACTGAGAGTCCGTGAGTGAGGGGGGACTGAGAGTCGGTGAGTGAGGCGGACTGAGAGTCCGTGAGTGAGGGGGGACTGAGAGTCGGTGAGTGAGGGGGACTGAGAGTCGGTGAGTGAGAGGGGGACTGAGATTTGGTGTGTGAGGGGGGACTGAGAGTCGGTGAGTGTGGGGGGACTGAGAGTCGGTGAGTGAGGCGGGACTGATCGTCGGTGAGTGAGGGGGGACTGAGAGTCGGTGAGTGTGGGGGGACTGAGAGTCGGTGAGTGAGGCGGGACTGATAGTCGGTGAGTGAGGGGGGACTGAGAGTCGGTGAGTGAGGGGGGACTGAGAGTCGGTGAGTGAGGGGGACTGAGAGTCCGTGAGTGAGGGGGGACTGAGAGTCGGTGAGCGAGGGGGACTGAGAGTCGGTGAGTGAGGGGGGACTGAGAGTGGGTGTGTGAGGGGGGACTGAGAGTCGGTGAGTGAGGGGGACTCAGAGTGAGTGAGGGGGGACTGAGAGTCGGTGAGTGAGGGGGGACTGAGATTCGGTGAGTGAGGGGGGACTGAGAGTCGGTGAGTGAGGGGGCACTGAGAGTCGGTGAGTGAGGGGGGACTGAGAGTCGGTGAGTGAGGGGGGACTGAGAGTCGGTGAATGAGGGGGGACTGAGAGTCGGTGAGTGAGGGGGGACTGAGAGTCGGTGAGTGAGGGGGGACTGAGAGTCGGTGAGTGATGGGGACTGGGAGTCGGTGAGTGAGGGGGGACTGAGAGTCTGTGAGTGAGGGGGGGCTGAGAGTCGGTGAGTGAGGGGATACTGAGGGTCGGTGAGTGAGGGGAGGACTGAGAGTCGGTGAGTGAGGGGGGACTGAGAGTCGGTGAATGAGGGGGGACTGAGAGTCGGTGAGTGAGGGGGGGACTGAGAGTCGGTGAGTGAGGGGGGACTGAGAGTCGGTGAGTAAGGGGGGACTGAGAGTCGGTGAGTGAGGGGGGACTGAGAGTCGGTGAGTGAGGGGGGGACTGAGAGTCGGTGAGTGAGGGGGGACTGAGAGTCGGTGAGCGAGGGGGACTGAGGGTCGGTGAGTGAGGGAGGACTGAGAGTCGGTGAGTGACGGGGGACTGAGAGTCAGTGAATGAGGGGGGACTGAGAGTCGGTGAGTGAGGGGGGACTGAGAGTCGGTGAGTGAGGGGGGACTGAGAGTCCTTAAGTGAGGGGAGAATGAAAGTCGGTGAGTGAGGGCGGGACTGAGTGTCGGTGAGTGAGGGGGGACTGAGAGTAGGTGAGTGAGGGGGGACTGAGAGTGGGTGTGTGAGGGGGGACTGAGAGTCGGTGAGTGAGGGGGGACTGAGAGTCGGTGAGTGAGGGATACTGAGAGTCGGTCAGTGAGGGGGACTGAGGGTCGGTGAGTGAGGGGGGACTGAGAGTCGGTGAGTGAGGGGGGACTGAGAGTCTGTGAGTGAGGGGGGGACTGAGAGTCGGTGAGTGAGGGGGGACTGAGAGTCGGTGAGTGAGGGGGGACTGAGAGTCGGTGAGTGAGGGGGGACTGAGAGTCAGTGAGTGAGGGGGGACTGAGAGTCAGTGAGTGAGGGGGACTGAGAGTCGGTGAGTGAGGGGGACTGAGAGTCGGTGAGTGAGGGGGGACTGAGAGTCGGTGAGTGAGGGGGGACTGTGAGTCGGTGAGTGAGGGGGGACTGAGAGTCGGTGAGTGAGGGGGACTGAGAGTCGGTGAGTGAGGGGGGACTGAGAGTCTGTGAGTGAGGGGGGACTGAGAGTCTGTGAGTGAGGGGGGACTGAGAGTCGGTGAGGGAGGCGGAAATGATAGTCGGTGAGTGAGGGGGGACTGAGAGTCGGTGAGTGAGGGGGGACTGAGAGTCGGTGAGTGAGGGGGTACTGAGAGTCCGTGAGTGAGGGGGGACTGAGAGTCGGTGAGTGAGGGGGACTGAGAGTCCGTGAGTGAGGGGGGACTGAGAGTCTGTGAGTGAGGGGGGACTGAGAGTCGGTGAGTGAGGGGGGACTGAGAGTCGGTGAGTGAGGGGGGACTGAGAGTCGATGAGTGAGGGGGGTCTGAGAGTCGGTGAGTGAGGGGGACTGAGAGTCGGTGAGTGATGGTGGACTGAGAGTCTGTGAGTGAGGGGGGACTGAGAGTCGGTGAGTGAGGGGATACTGAGAGTCGGTGAGTGAGGGGGAACTGAGAGTCGGTGGGTGAGGGGGACTGAGAGTCGGTGAGTGAGGGGGACTGAGGGTCGGTGAGTGAGGGAGGACTGAGAGTCGGTGAGTGAGGGGGGACTGAGAGTCGGTGAATGAGGGGGGACTGAGAGTCGGTGAGTGAGGGGGGACTGAGAGTTGGTGAATGAGGGGGGACTGAGAGTCGGTGAGTGAGGGGGGACTGAGAGTCGGTGAGTGAGGGGGGACTGAGAGTCCGTGAGTGAGGGGGGACTGAGAATCGGTGAGTGAGGGGGACTGAGAGTCCGTGAGTGAGGGGGGACTGAGAGTCTGTGAGTGAGGGGGGTACTGAGAGTCGGTGAGTGAGGGGGGACTGAGAGTCGGTGAGTGAGGGGGGACTGAGAGTTGATGAGTGAGGGGGGACTGAGAGTCGGTGAGTGAGGGGGACTGAGAGTCGGTGAGTGATGGTGGACTGAGAGTCTGTGAGTGAGGGGGGACTGAGAGTCGGTGAGTGAGGGGATACTGAGAGTCGGTGAGTGAGGGGGAACTGAGAGTCGGTGAGTGAGGGGGGACTGAGAGTCGGTGAGTGAGGGGGACTGAGGGTCGGTGAGTGAGGGAGGACTGAGAGTCGGTGAGTGAGGGGGGACTGAGAGTCGGTGAATGAGGGGGGACTGAGTGTCGGTGAGTGAGGGGGGGGCTGAGAGTTGGTGAGTGAGGGGGGACTGAGAGTCGGTGAGTGAGGGGGGACTGAGAGTCGGTGAGTGAGGGGGACTGAGGGTCGGTGAGTGAGGGAGGACTGAGAGTCGGTGAGTGACGGGGGACTGAGAGTCGGTGAATGAGGGGGGACTGAGAGTCGGTGAGTGAGGCGGGACTGAGAGTCTGTGAGTGAGGGGGGACTGAGAGTCAGTAAGTGATGGGGGGACTGAGAGTCGGTGGGTGAGGGGGGACTGAGATTATGAGTGAGGGGGGGACTTAGTCGGTGAGTGAGGTGGGACTGAGAGTCGGTGAGTGAGGGGGGACTGAGAGTCGGTGAGTGAGGGGGGACTGAGAATCGGTGAGTGAGGGGGGACTGAGAATCGGTGAGTGAGGGGGGACTGAGAATCGGTGAGTGAGGGGGACTG